>NC_081264.1:1105000-1344380 GCF_030490865.1 Poecile atricapillus
TGTGCCCAAAGGATCATCCTGTGCCCAAAGGATCACCCTGTGCCCAAAGGATCATCCTGTGCCCAAAGGATCATCCCCCTGTGCCCAAAGGATCATCATCCTGTGCCCAAAGGATCACCCTGTGCCCAAAGGATCACCCTGTGCCCAAAGGATCATCCTGTGCCCAAAGGATCATCACCCTGTGCCCAAAGGATCATCCCCCTGTGCCCAAAGGATCACCATCCTGTGCCCAAAGGATCATCCTGTGCCCAAAGGATCACCATCCTGTGCCCAAAGGATCATCATCCTGTGCCCAAAGGATCATCCTGTGCCCAAAGGATCATCCTGTGCCCAAAGGATCACCCTGTGCCCAAAGGATCATCCTGTGCCCAAAGGATCATCACCCTGTGCCCAAAGGATCATCCTGTGCCCAAAGGATCATCCTGTGCCCAAAGGATCATCCCCCTGTGCCCAAAGGATCACCATCCTGTGCCCAAAGGATCACCCTGTGCCCAAAGGATCATCACCCTGTGCCCAAAGGATCACCCTGTGCCCAAAGGATCATCATCCTGTGCCCAAAGGATCATCACCCTGTGCCCAAAGGATCATCACCCTGTGCCCAAAGGATCATCATCCTGTGCCCAAAGGATCATCACCCTGTGCCCAAAGGATCATCCTGTGCCCAAAGGATCATCATCACCCTGTGCCCAAAGGATCATCCTGTGCCCAAAGGATCATCATCACCCTGTGCCCACACCTGAGCAGCTCTGCCCTTCACCCTCCCAGCACCCCCAGGGCTGCTCTGCCACAATTTGGATTTGTCCCCTGGCAGAGCTGGGCATTTTCAGGATGTTTCCTTTGCCATTGGACAGCCCCAGCCAAGGGAAATCCTGGCCAGGAGCAGCCCAGGAGCCCCTCGGGTGCTGAGCCAAGCTCCCGCCTCTCTCAGGATATTTCTGCTAACTAAAACAAGAGTTTTGAAGAAAACTTCAAGGCAAAGCAGGAATTCTTGCTGCTTCTCAGGATCTCTGAGCCCTTCCCTCTGCCATAATGAGCAGTGGGAGAAGTGAAATAAAATGGATAATGAAGAAGAGGAAGATTAATAAGGAATGTGAGAGTGAATGAGGGAAATAACTCTTCCATTGTTAGAATGGTGCTAGTGGCAGCTTTAGAGCAACTTATCATTTCTATTTAAAGCCTGGTTTGGGGGTATAATCTCTCAGCTGTTTTCTGTACCATCTGGCTGAAATTTAGCATAAAATTTGTTATCTCAGAGGTAAATTAATTCTTTTCCCTTTATCAAAATTGCTGGATTGGGGCAAAACTACCCCAAGATATAGAGAGCCGCATTTAGGAGTGTTTCTATCAGCTGAGATCCATCTTTGCTTTAAGAGCAGCCTGTGGAGGTGATGTGGCCATGGGAACACAGCCGGTCCTTGCAGGGTGTTTGTCACATCCCCCAGCGCTGCAGGGAGGGCTCAGAGCTGGAACAGCCCCAGGACAGAGGCACAGGGACACCCCTGGAACAGCCCCAGGACAGAGGCACAGGGACACCTGGAACAGCCCCAGGTACAGGGACACCCCTGGAACAGCCCCAGGACAGAGGCACAGGGACACCCCTGGAACAGCCCCAGGGCAGAGGGACAGGGACCCCTGGAACAGCCCCAGGACAGAGGCACAGGGACACAGGGACCCCTGGAACAGCCCCAGGACAGAGGGACAGGGACACCTGGAACAGCCCCAGGACAGAGGCACAGGGACCCCTGGAACAGCCCCAGGACAGAGGCACAGGGACACCCCTGGAACAGCCCCAGGACAGAGGCACAGGAACACCTGGAACAGCCCCAGGCACAGGGACACCTGGAACAGCCCCAGGTACAGGAACACCTGGAACAGCCCCAGGTACAGGGACACCTGGAACAGCCCCAGAACAGAGGCACAGGGACCCCTGGAACAGCCCCAGGCACAGGGACACCTGGAACAGCCCCAGGACAGAGACACAGGAACACCTGGAACAGCCCCAGGACAGAGGCACAGGGACACCCCTGGAACAGCCCCAGGCACAGGAACACCTGGAACAGCCCCAGGACAGAGACACAGGAACACCTGGAACAGCCCCAGGACAGAGGCACAGGGACCCCTGGAACAGCCCCAGGACAGGGACACCCCTGGCTGGTCCTGAGCCCCGGGCACAGGGACCATGGGCTCAGCCTGCCCTGGGCAGCACAGGCAGGGCTGGGGGTGCCAGGGGGTGCCAGGGACACCTCTGTCATAGCCAGGGGTGCCAGGGGGTGTCTGGGGCACCTCTGGCAGTTCCAGGGGTGCCTGGGCAGCTCCAGGGGTACCTGGGCAGCTCCAGAGGTGCCTGGGCAGCTCCAGGGGTACCTGGGCAGTTCCAGGGGTGTCTGGGCAGTTCCAGGGGTACCTGGACAGCTCCAGGGGTACCTGGGCAGTTCCAGGGGTGTCTGGGCAGTTCCAGGGGTACCTGGGCAGCTCCAGGGGTGCCTGGGCAGTTCCAGGGGTACCTGGGCAGTTCCAGGGGTGTCTGGGCAGTTCCAGAGGCACCTGGGCAGTTCCAGGGGTGCCTGGGCAGCTCCAGGGGTGTCTGGGCAGTTCCAGAGGCACCTGGGCAGCTCCAGGAGTGCCTGGGCAGCTCCAGGGGTGTCTGGGCAGTTCCAGGGGTACCTGGGCAGCTCCAGGGGTACCTGGGCAGCTCCAGGGGTGTCTGGGCAGTTCCAGGGGTGCCTGGGCAGCTCCAGGGGTGCCTGGGCAGCTCCAGGGGTGCTGGGGGTGCCAGCCCTGCCAGCTACAGCTGCTCCCAGAGCCCAGCCCAGCTGTTCCCCAAGCCCTGCGTGTCCCATCCCTGGCTCCTGTCTGCTCCAGCCCCACGGGAGATTCGCTGCTGGCCCTGCCAAGGCTGGAGCCTGGCAGCCCTGGCACGGCTCAAAAAGGGGCAGGGGCTTCTCCCAGCCCTGTCCCCAGCTCCTAACCCCAATAAAAGCTGCTTCCAGCTCGGGGAGCAGCCCTGAGCACCTTCCCTGTGCCCCACCGAGTGCCAGAGCTGCTCGTCCCCATTCCACAGCTAAAGCTCCCTTTTTCTGTGAAAGGCCAGACTTCCCGACTCATTTTCCATTAACCTCATTATTTCAGTGCTCTCTGCTGCTTCACTCCACCCTCATCTGCAGCCACACTTGGAGTTAAAGGTGCACAGCTCTATCTGCTCAAAGAATTCTTCATTTTCCACTCTGGACATGGACTGTGCAGGAAATAACACAGCACAGGAGGAAGTTTGCTGGAGCAATTTGTATTTTTTTGTACAAACTGATAATAAAAATTTAGCTCCTTGATGTATTTTTCTCCCTTAAACTGTAGCTACGTTTCCTTGAACAGACAAATGCAAGATAAATTCAATTACAGCATAATTCCTCCTGGGGTGAATAACCTTTAAATCAGCTCTGATCTCAAAACACATTATGAGATAACACACTGTCCATTACATTGTTGAAATTGGGGCTACGGCAGTGCCTAGGCTTGTCAGTATGAATATCAAATTATTTATGTTCCTCTTTGCATCCCTGAATGCCAAATAAGCCGGGGGAGCAGGGAGAGCAGCGTGAGGGCTGATTTTCAGTGGAGGCCAGAGGTGTTTGCTGAGCTGCAGAGCCCATCCAGGAGAGGTTCAGCCCCCCTGGGCTCCCCAATTCTGCAATAAAAGCTCAGCCCAGCTCCCCCTCCTGGGGCTGCATCCCTGGAAGGGCAGAGGAGCCCCCTGGCTCCCCTTGGAGGGGAATTTGGGTTTGAGCAGCCCAGGAGCCTCTCCCAGCACAGGATTTCGGAGTTCTCTCCACGCTCTCTTGCACTGAGTGTTTAACATGGCTGGGGGATGGTGTTATAAAACATTTTGTTTTATAAATGTGCACAAATGGAAGCCCTGCCCGAGGCTGGAGCTGTCTGAGGCTCCCTGGTGGCTCCGAGCCATGGAAACGCCGTGTCCTGTGCCATGGAAATGCCATGTCCTGTGCCATGGAAATGCCGTGTGTGTCCTGTGCCATGGAAATGCCGTGTCCTGTGCCATGGAAATGCCGTGTCCTGTGCCATGGAAATGCCGTGTGTGTCCTGTGCCATGGAAATGCTGTGTGTGTTCTGTGCCATGGAAATGCCATGTCCTGTGCCATGGAAATGCCGTGTGTGTCCTGTGCCATGGAAATGCCGTGTGTGTCCTGTGCCATGGAAATGCCGTGTCCTGTGCCATGGAAATGCCGTGTGTGTTCTGTGCCATGGAAATGCCATGTCCTGTGCCATGGAAACGCCGTGTGTGTCCTGTGCCATGGAAATGCCGTGTGTGTCCTGTGCCATGGAAATGCCGTGTGTGTCCTGTGCCATGGAAATGCCGTGTGTGTCCTGTGCCATGGAAATGCCGTGTGTGTCCTGTGCTATGGAAATGCCGTGTGTGTCCTGTGCCATGGAAATGCCGTGTGTGTCCTGTGCTATGGAAATGCCTCCCTGCACAGAACCTGCGGGAACAGCTCACAGCTCAACCCAGCGCAGGCAGTGCACACCTGGGAGAGCTCTGCATTCCCTGGGATCCCTGAATTCCCTGGGATCCCTGAATTCCCTGGGATTCCCTGCATTTCCTGGGATTCCATGGGATCCCTGCATTCCCTGGGATCCCTGAATTCCCTGGGATTCCCTGCATTCCTTGGGATTCCATGGGATCCCTGCATTCCCTGGGATCCCTGCATTCCCGGGGCTCTCTGCATTCCTCGGGATTTCCTGTGTTCCTTGGGATTCCATGGGATCCCTGCATTCCCTGGGATTCCTGCATTCCCTGGGATTCCCTGTATTCCATGGGATCCCTGCATTCCCTGGGATTCCTGCATTCCCTGGGGTTCCCTGGGATTCCTGCATTCCCTGGGATCCCTGTATTCCCTGGGATTCCCGCATTCCCCGGAGCACATGGGGATTCCTCTGTGCCGCAGCCCCTGGAGTCTCTCACACTCCCAGGTCAATATTTCCTTACAGATAAAAACCGAACCCTGAAAGCATTTCCTGCCCCACCGACCCTGCCCGGCCCCGAGGGGACACCGGGGACACTGGGGACACCCTGGGGACATCTGGGACACCTGGGGACACACCTGGGGACACCCTGGGGACACCGGGGACACCCCGAAACACACCTGGGGACACCTGGGGATACCGGGGGATACCTGGGGACACCTGGGGACAGGAACCGCCCCGCTCCAGGAGGGGACACAGCGGCACCCGAGGGGCCGAGCTGCTGCCGCTGCAGCCGGGACGTGTCGTGATCCGAGTGTCGGGACATGTCACACGTCCTGCTGTGAGTGTCGGGACATGTCACATGTCGTGATCTGAGTGTCGGGACATGTCACATGTCGTGATCCGAGTGTCGGGACATGTCACATGTGTTGTGAGTGTCGGGACATGTCACATGTCGTGATCCGAGTGTCGGGACATGTCACATGTCGTGATCCGAGTGTCGGGACATGTCACATGTGTTGTGAGTGTCGGGACATGTCACATGTCGTGATCCGAGTGTCGGGACATGTCACATGTCCTACCCTGGGTACCAGACATGTCACATGTCGTGCTGTGAGTGTCGGGACATGTCACACGTCCTGCTGTGAGTGTCGGGACATGTCACATGTCGTGATCCGAGTGTCGGGACATGTCACATGTCGTGCTGTCAGTACCGGGACATGTCGCATGTCCTACCCTGGGTACCGGGACGTGTCGCACGCCAGGCTTCGAGTGCCACCTCCTGGTTCCCAGCTGCGACATCCCCGGCGGATCCTCCCGGTGCCGTGCCCGGTTAACCCCTCCGTGCCGGATTAACCCCTCCGTGCCCGGTTAACCCCTCCGTGCCCGGGTCCCTGTGCCGTGCCCGGTTAACCCCTCCGTGCCCGGTTAACCCCTCCGTGCCCGGGTCCCGGTGCTGTGCCGGGTTAACCCCTCCGTGCCCGGTTAACCCCTCCGTGCCGGATTAACCCCTCCGTGCCCGGTTAACCCCTCCGTGCCGGGTTAACCCCTCCGTGCCCGGGTCCCTGTGCCGTGCCCGGTTAACCCCTCCGTGCCCGGGAATTGGGAATGTTCCAGCCCCAGCAGCTTCCCGAGCTGCCTCAGAACCGGCACTCGGCATCCTCGGAACGCCGAGCTCCTGCCCAGGGATCTCCCATCCTGAACAGGGTGATGATCTCCATCCTGAACAGGGTGATGATCTCCCATCCTGAACAGGGTGATGATCTCCCATCGTGAACAGGGTGATGATCTCCCATCCTGAACAGGGTGATGATGATCTCCATCCTGAACAGGGTGATGATCTCCATCCTGAACAGGGTGATGATGATCTCCCATCCTGAACAGGGTGATGATGATCTCCCACCCTGAACAGGGTGATGATGATCTCCCGTCCTGAACAGGGTGATGATCTCCCATCCTGAACAGGGTGATGATGATCTCCCATCCTGAACAGGGTGATGATCTCCCGTCCTGAACAGGGTGATGATGATCTCCCATCGTGAACAGGGTGATGATGATCTCCCATCCTGAACAGGGTGATGATGATCTCCCATCCTGAACAGGGTGATGATCTCCATCCTGAACAGGGTGATGATGATCTCCCATCCTGAACAGGGTGATGATTTCCCATCCCGGCTGAACATCCCTGGCTCTCCCGAGGGGCTCAGTTCCCGATTCCCCATCCCAACAGCCTGGAGAGGAATTTCCTCCTGCCCTGCATTACCAGAGCCTTTAATCTGCATTTCCAGCCACTGGCTCTCCTCTGTCTGGGGACATCCAGGGATTTCCAGTTCCTGCAGAGCAGCAGTGCTGCTGGAAACTCAAATCATTTCATTTGCCTCTGATGGGAAGTTAGCAGCAGATTTTCAGGCCTCTTTAGAACTAAAACTGCATCAAACCTCATTGAAGCATTTTTGTTTAACCACACCAGTACTGGGTGCCATTCCTGCATTACCTGTGACTGAATTCCTACTTTCCAACAGACTCTGTTTTGAAAACCATTATTATTTTGTTCCCCTTATTTTGACATTCCTACTAAAGAGCCATAAATTTGTTTCTGAACCTGGGGTTCACTCTGCTAGCTTAATGCCATGAAACTCTCCAGCCCATACGGGCCTTAAATGGTCAAATGTGCAGACAGAATTAGAATTTGATTTATTCTGAAGAGCAAGACAACCTTCTCAAACACCTCCAGAGCACAGATTATGACATGACACCTATTAGCTTCCCGGTTTAAGGCAAGAAACAAACGCTGCTAGAAAGATGCTTGATGAGAGAAGAGACAAATGGGCTAATTAGGTTAATACCTTTCCTTAAAGTGACTTCTCAGCATATGGAGATTTTTATGTCCATTACCTCAGCTAGAAGCTGACATCAAGTTTCCTGGCTGGCTCTGAAGGAACAAATGCTGGCTGCTGGCGGAGCAGGTTTGGGGATGAGGAAGGTCACCCACGGTGCCTGTGCTGGCCAGGCAGGAGCTGCTGGCCCCAGCCAGCCTGGGAGATCCCTGTCTCACCCCCAGGAGCTCTGAGGAAACTGGGGTTTATCTATTTATTTTTTATTTTAATTTATTAATTTATTTTTATATTTTATTTTAATTTTTTATATTTATTTAAACATTTCATTTCCATATTTATTTTTATTTCCATTATCTAAGTGTGTGTGTGTGTGTGAACCTCCCAGTGTGTCTGGGGCAAGGCTGCTGCAGTGACAGAGCAGGGCTGGCACACAACAAGTCCCACCCCGGCCGTGCAACTGCTGCAGGTGCTGAAAATTCTGTGCAAAACACAGGTGCAAATGCAATTTCTGCATCTGTGTGCACGGAGGCCCCTGGGAAGGGTTTAATTGAAGCTCCTGCCCTGCCCAGCTGAGCTCTGCTTTGGACCATCAGCTCCAAGGACCTGGCCTCTCCATATGGTTTTTCAGTGAAAGCATCTCAGAGCACTCCCTCTCAGCACCACTGAATTTGATTACCTGCTGCTCTGATTTGCTGAATGGTTAATTTGGACCTGCTGACTTATGGATTCAGTTCCAGCAGCAGCCCTTGATGGATGCATTATTCCCCTCTGGTACTCGCTGGAGCTGCACTGGGTTCGTTCAGTAACGTGCCTGTTCTGTTGGAGCTTGATTAGCTCATATTTTTTAATAAAACCTGGAAGTACATAGGACTGCTTGTTTTATCAAAGCATAACCTGGTTCATCAGTCCAAAATTAAATGCAATTTAAACCAGGATATTAAAATTATTGAACTAAAATAGGACAAAAGTTGGGAAGACCTAGAGCCCTTCTCCTCTCCTGCCCTTCCCACACACAATTTCACTTTTCCCTTCCCTCTGCTCCCCAGCAAACAGAACAGAACCTGGCATAAGTGCACACAATGTATTTGAACCTTCCTGGGGACCAGAGCAATGCAGGAATATTGAAATGCATCTGGCTCCAGGTGGGGCTGCCACACCACTGCCTCACTGAGGCTTTTTGTTTGTTTTTTTCTCAGCAGCCTTCCCTGAGCTCTGTGCTGGGTGTGATCTGCTCCTTCTGAGCAAGCAGAGCTGTGGGACAGCAGCTCCCAGAGCTGGGGCTGGGCAGGGCTCCCCAAAGCCCCCGGGGATGTGACACAGGCACCTCTCAGTGCCCCTGGCACAGCTGGCACAGCTGGCACATCTGGCGTCTTCTGCAGCGCCACTCTCCTAATTCCTGTGTAAATTATGGATTCCTTCCTGCCACAGCTTGTTCAGGTTCCCTTCCCTCCCCAAAGCCTCCCTCCTCACACCTGGCTGGAGCTGCCTGGGTCCCTGCATGGAGAAAACACCTGGATTTACACTGGTTGTTTCTCCCCAGCTGGGAACAAATCCCCTTTTGCTCCACACTTGGGGAAATTTCCATTGTAATGTGTCTGTGGGTCTGCAGAGCCCTCAAGCTGCCAGCCCTGCTCGTTCCCCTCGTCCCCCAACATGATCCTGCATTTCATTTTGGTGGCAGCAGCTTCAGAAGGAGACACAGTGCCCTCCACAGCAGAGGAGAGGCTCCTGGAGCCTTCTGCAAAGCCTGTGAAGCTCCTGCCGTGCTGATGGATGTGGAATGACGAAGCCAGAGGCACGACGGAAAAAGGCAGATCCCAAAACACAGGGGTGGAGTGGAAGAATGGGAAATGGTGCCTTGATTTGCCCAAGTGCTTCTGTGAGGGAATGTTAATCTCTTCAGACAATGCATGGAAAGGCCCTGCAGCAATATCATATTCAATTAATAGAGTCCCATCATTGCGGTGGGCTCAGCTCAGGTTTGTTGGATGTACAGTGTCACCACAGCACAGAGGAGTCCCTGGGTAACTCTGCTCCTCCAGCACTGGCTGCCAGCTGACACTGATGTGACAATCCTGAGCATTTTGGGTGCCTGTGTCTCACTCAGGGCCTTCCACTGCCACTGCAGCTGTCCAGCAGCAGCCTCACAAGCTGTACAACTCCTTCTGGGAACCAAAACCTTCCCCAGCACCTGAAAACACTGAATTAACAGCCCTTACCAACAGCACTGCCCATCCCAGAGCTCCTCAGGGGCTGGCACAGAGGCCAGTGCAGCTCTCACCCCCAAAGCAGAATTATCACTCCAAACCAGGAAACCACAGCACTCATGGAAATGATACAAAGATTACAGAAAGCAAAGCAAACAACCCTACCCTTCACCCAACTGTTCTCTGATCCTTCCCTTCTGCAATAAAACCTGCCCACATCTCTTCCCACCTCCCCACAGATGCAAAGCACGAACTTGCACCAGTGGCTTTCCATGAGCAAAGCTGACACTTCAATCTGCAGTCTCAGGAAGCTGGATGGCAGCTTAAAATCCCCACCAGTGACAGAAACCTTCAGTGAAGGAGCAGAGTCTGGCAATCCTCAGCCAAGGGCTGCTTCCACTGGGAGACTGTGACAGAACTCCCCAGAAGCTCCTGTGAGGTTCCCCTGCCACCTGCACTGGGAGCCAGCCCAGCTCATTACTGCAATCTGCTCATGTGGGGTTCCAGACTAAATTGTGGCTTCCAGGAATTCAGTTGCCACTCAAATGATTTGAGTTCAGGGCAATAAACCTGTCCCTGGCAGCTCAGAGGGGCTGGGAAGCTGCTCCAGCAGCCAGAGGTGCTGCACCCACCACCCTCAGTGGCCACAGAGCAAAGCAGCTGCCCCAAACCCTGCAGATCCCGGCTCCAGGGGAACAGGAGGGGAAAAGAGGGGATCATTTATCTCTGGACACAGCTCTGCACCTCCAGAAACGGGCAGAGGAGCAGTTCAGGTGTGTGCAGTTAGCACAGGGTGTGTGCAATTAGCACAGGGTGTGCCCAATTAGCAATTAGCACAGGGTGTGTCCAATTAGCACAGGGTGTGTGCAATTAGCACAGGGCATGTGCAATTAGCACAAGGTGTGTCCAATTAGCACAGGGTGTGTGCAATTAGCACAGGGTGTGCCCAATTAGCACAGGGTGTGCCCAATTAGCACAGGGTGTGCCCAATTAGCACAAGGTGTGTGCAATTAGCACAGGGTGTGTGCAATTAGCACAGGGTGTGTCCAGTTAGCACAGGGTGTGTCCAGTTAGCAAAGGGTGTGTCCAATTAGCACAGGGTGTGTCCAATTAGCACAAGGTGTGTCCAATTAGCACAAGGTGTGTGCAGTTAGCACAAGGTGTGTGCAGTTAGCACAAGGTGTGTGCAATTAGCACAAGGTGTGTGCAATTAGCACAAGGTGTGTGCAATTAGCACAAGGTATGTGCAATTAGCACAGGGCATGTGCAATTAGCACAAGGTGTGCCCAATTAGCACAGGGTGTGTCCAATTAGCACAAGGTGTGTCCAATTAGCACAGGGTGTGCCCAATTAGCAATTAGCACGGCTCAGCCCAACATCAGACAGTCTCCAGGATGGTCCAGGCTGCCTCTGGCACTGTTGCTTCACACAAAGAGCTTTAATTCTCCACATGAGCATAAGAAGAATGGGTCTGAGTTTGTCCAAAATAAATAATCAGGAGGGAGAGTTATTTGGTGATTTCCATCATTAACTCTGTCTGCTGCTGCATCTCTGCTGGCAGCTCGTTTCTGAGCACTGAAGTCCGGCCTAGGAGCATTTCAAAACACAGCAACTCCTCCTGCTGCCATGGCTCCATGGTCTGGAGCTTGGCAGGGGAAGGAGAAGGGGGAGCACAGGGGGGTCACTGCCCTGTTCCCACCAGGGATTCGCTGCTGCTCTCCAAAAGCGAGAGCCTTTTCCAGCTCAGACTCCAATTTAATCAGTGTCAAACATTTGTGGAGCTGAGGGCTGTGAGTGTGCTGGGGAAGGGACATGGGCTGCCCAGCAGCTCAGCCACAGCAGCAGGACCCAGCAGGGTCCAGGATGTTCCCTGGGGATGCTGCACCTCATTCCCTTGCCAAAGCTAGAGCAGGACCAAGTTTCTCCTGCTGACTGCCACACTTGGGACACTTGAACCATAACACTTCCCCTTCCCTCCAAACAGAGCTCAGTAATAAAGAAGAATAAAAGCAGAACTCACTTTTTTTTGCCCTCAAAGTCCCTTCTGTCCCTGTGGCCTCAGCAGCAGCAGAGCTTCACTGACCTTCCCCTGCTCTCTGGTCTCCACAGCTGCCTCTCCTCACTCCTGACCCTCCCCACCTGCCCGGGCTCTGTTCCCGGCTCTTCCAGGTGATTTCACTCATTTCCCCTCCAGCAGCAGCTCCAGCTCTGCTCCAGGCAGGAGGGGACCGTGTCCAGCCAGCACTGTCCCCTTCCAGGACACGGGGCTGCTTCACCCTGCTCGTGTCTCATCCTTTACAACTGTAAGTCACCGAGCTTTGCTCTCCTCTAAGAGCAAATTATTATTAATGAATTTCTCTCCTGGCTCCTTGACAGGGAGATGTACCTTGCAGCATGTTATCTTTGCAGCCTGGGCAGATTCCCTCTCCTGCCAGGAGAGCTGTGGTGATGGGAGGGAAGCTCCAGCAGCTCCTCGTGCCCCATCCCAGTGCCACAGCTTCAGAAATGGAAATTCTGCCATTTGACCCAATGTGAATTTCTCAAATAAATGATATTTCACAGCCCAGTGGTTTTCTCCCTGCTGAGATGAGGGTTTTTGGTGGCTCGCTCAGAACAGGGCTGTGACAGAATTTTTGGTCAGTGCAAGACAAGTGGAAGAATTTCAGTATTGGCCTCCAAAGCCCCACGTTCTGCAGCTTCAGAAAAATTAAACATGAAGGCAGGGCTCAGTATTTTTCCCTTTTCTCTCCTTCTGTTGTCTTTTCAAATGCAGCCTGTGCTCCTCTGCACAGAGCCACGGTCTGGTCACCTTGCTCCTGTCCTGCCACCAGCACTGTGTCCCTGGAGGTGCCAGCCCTGGGTGGGTGCACAGAGCACCCTCCTGAACAATGCCTTAGAGCTGCTGCATTCTGTGCTACCACAGCGCAGGGTTTTTGCTCCAGCACTGCATTTCTCACTCCTCTGCTGCAGCTCCACGCTGTGAAAGCCTTCTCCACCTCAGGGACACCCGTGTTCTCCCAGGAGGAGCCATGGAATCAGTGAATGATTGAAGGAATGGATGAACAGCAGGAGCTGCCCAGGCCAGCAGCGAGTTCTGGAGGCACGAGGATGAAGAAGATGGATTGTGGCACTGCCCTGCCCTGTGCCTGCCTGAGCTGCTCCTGCCATCCATCATCATCACCACGCTGCCTGGGCAGGGGAAGGGCTTCACCACGGGATGGGCAGAGCAGGGAAAAACTTCCACACATCTCTGTTCTCCCTCCAGAAAATGCCTTAAATCATCTTCGGGGGCAGCTCTGCACAGAGGAGCCCCACCCTGAGGAAAGAGAGGTTAATTTGTCAAGCCGTGTAAAGCATTTTAATTACAATTCATATAACATGTATAAATAAATATTACATTCTTTCAGTCTACAATGCATACTAGGCATATCTTGTTAAAACGTCCATCTATGTTATTGGGTGGCAGGATTGACTTTGTCCAAGTAAAAAAAAAAAACAAAACCAAACTACGGAGTTTAGTAATTAAAAAACCCAAAACAATGGAACACATGGCAAAGACAGGACGATGCAAGTGCTTCTGGCTAACAGTCAGGACATAATACTGATTTCCAAAGGCTGGCTCTACCACCTCCTTTTAGTCAGGAGAGGTTTGGGAGGACAGTGGTTTCCTCATCGAGTGGATTTTGATCTGTGTCCTCCATGAATGTGAACTGGCACTGAGTCAAAGCAGTTCTGCCAGCTCACATCACAAATTAAATCTCTATTTTCTATTTGCTTCTGATTTATTACTGGGCTGGTATTTGTTTATGCAAAACATCAGATTTACAATCTAGTCAAAACCTTTCAGTCTTAGCTGATCCAATGGCAAAAAAAAATAAAAATAAATCTATAAAATAGCTCCAGCTATTTCTTGATGTTGCTTCAGCAATATTTCCCTCCCTCCCAGCGGTGTGCCCAGAGGCCAGCTCTCCCAGTACAAGGGAATAAAAGTTTGGGGGCAATCAGGGTCTTTCTGTCAATTCTTCTTCTTGCTTTCGGAGCTTGACGAGAGTTGGTGACATCAGAAGAAACAGAAAATCACAGCACACAATTGTGAATTCATGAACCTGGCAGTAAAAACCCCAAACCCAAAGAACCCGAGTGCAGGCT
The DNA here is from genome assembly GCF_030490865.1 of Poecile atricapillus. Classification (NCBI taxonomy): domain Eukaryota; kingdom Metazoa; phylum Chordata; class Aves; order Passeriformes; family Paridae; genus Poecile; species Poecile atricapillus. The sequence continues at coordinate 1,118,670 of NC_081264.1, forward strand.
CCGTGTCTGGCCTGTGAAGGTCTCAGTTCCAGGGACATTTCTGAGGCACCACTGGGGCACTCCCATGCTTGGTACTTGTGGAAGCCAACAAAAAACCAGCACCTTCTTCCCTTGCTGAAACACAGGAACTTTGGTTGTGGAAATTTAAAATGAGCAACTAAACAAACAATCCAAACCTGAAAGGAGAATGAAAACTCTTCCAAACACAACATCCTTGTAGCTAGGGTGAAACGGAGGCTCAGGCTTCCAGAAGAGACACCACGTGGAAATTATTAGTCAATATTTATCCCCTGAATTCTTTAAATGACAGGAGACTGTTTACAGCTAACTTAGAAACAGCATGTTCCTGGCCCACTGGGAACTTACTGTATTTTAAATTTTTCTGTTTTCAAGATATTTAAAAGAAAAATACAAGAGGGAAAATGATTCTGCTTCAATTTACAAGAAAAATGGAAAAATAAAAATGAAAATACCAGGTGATTTCTTCCTCCTTCACACGTAGTGCCGAAGACACATCTTCATTTCAGCCAAAGGAATGAAAAGAAATGGCTTGAGTACCAATATAAAAAGTCTCCCTGTGGGTCATATGTCCATAACTGTGATGTTTTATTGGAACCAGAACAAGTTATTGTTTGCCTCTTGCTTGTTCTATTCATGCTCTTATATTCTCTCATTTTTTTACAGATATTTTTGGTACTGTGAAATATTACTATCATTATTATTTGTATGACCCATAAAATGAATTTTCACAACCTCATCTTGCCCAGTTCATCATATTGGTCATACCATTTCCTTGTTCCTTTCTGCTATTTGTATTCCACTTCCTAAATCCACGAGTAGCAGAATAAACCACTGGGGGAAAAAAAAAACAAAACAAAAACCCCACAACAAAAAAGCCCAACAAAACCAAGCGAAAAACAAAAACAAACCACGGAGAGTTTGGCAAATTTCTTTCCCTGATTATAAAAAACTGCCTCATCATTTCTCCTGGCGACCCCTTCCCCTCCCCGTGCCCATCCCAATATATACTGTAGAACTGAAGGCATCAAGGTGTGGTTAAACCCAAACAAAACCCCGGCAGGGAGCTACGCTTTGTCTTTGAACTTCCCCACGTAGTTTCGTATCTCTTTGGAGTCCCCCAGCTCCATGTCCTGGCACACCCACTTAATGTCATCGTCACTGCTGAGGATGGAGTTGACGGTGGGGCGGCCGTCGTCGGGCGGGATGGTGGTGAACGTGGTGAACTTCACCCGCTTCCTCTTGGACGTGGGCGAGTGCAAAGGCTCCACCTTGTGCTCCTTGCCCAGCCTCCCCCCCGGGTCTGCGGCCCTGTGGAGCTGGCTCTGAGTGTTCTTCTGGGCGCTGCCGTTCAGCAGCTGGTTGCTCTCCTCGCTGGCCGAGCCCCGGTCGATGATGGTGGTGTGCTCGTCCTGCTGAGGCGACGCGTCCGCCGCGTTCTCCAGCAGCTCTGCCTCGTTGCCCAGCCACACCCAGTCGTGGGAGTGCGTCATGGTGGTCTGTCCCTCCACCAGGACCTGCTTGTGGCGGTACTTGAGTGCAAATGTTGCACAGTTGATGAGGAACACCAGGATGGCGAGGCAGAAGACGCCCAGCAGAGCGTACATCCCGATCTCCAGGTCGCTGAGGCCGCGGGGTGTCTGCACCAGGTCGTTGTCCTCCATGCCAGCACCGCCTTTGGGCAGGTCCACCTGGGCGGGGAAGTTGGTGAAGTCAATGGGGATGTTCTGCAGCTGGCTGTCGTCCGAGAGCTTGCCGCCGTCCAGCCGGTTGTTCTTGATGACTTTATTTTTGAGGATGGACTTTGCCGTGGTGCTGACCTTCCTGAGGGGCCCTTCCTCCCTCTCTGCCGAGGAGCTCCCGTAGTAGCGCCCGTCCTGCCCGTGGCGCTCCTGCTCCGAGCCCTTGTGGCGCCGGTCGCTCGCGTGGTTCTCGATCTCGTCCGCGTCGTAATCGCCGCCCGCCTCCGCGTCCGCGTCGTTCTGCCCGAACTTCACCTTGATGCTGCCGCTCCCCACGGCCAGCACGCTTTTCCTCTTGGACTTCTGGCAGGCCTCAGAGATCATCATGTCCACCTTGATCAGCGCGCCCTGGCCCTCGCCCTCCGCTGCCACAACGGGCCACCTCAGGGCAGGGCTGTGGCGGACGGACACCACGGCCTCGTCCAGCGACACGGCCGACAGAGAGAAGTCCTTGGGGTCGTAAATGTCCAGTGGAGTAACAGAGCTGTCACTGAACTGGATCCAGGTGCTCACCACAGCTTCCTGAAAGGACAGGGAGATGGTTAAAGACAATAAACCAGCCCGAGCCCTGCAGCTCATCCATCTCTCAGCTCTGAGGAAACGGGACACGGCGACTGCGCTGCGTTCAAAGCACAGCAAACCTGGACTGATGGGGCAGGAAACCGGCCACATCCGTCACTAAGGGCTCCACTGTTACCCTCCTGCAAATGCTTTTGCACAAGGACATAGGAAATAGTTGATCTGAGGTGTCTTTATTACCAAAGTACCCATTAGCAAGCTACAATTTTACAAGCTCTGGAAGGAAAGTCATTCCTGTCGTACAAAAGCTGAAAAAGGCAAATCACAAAAATTACCAGAGGCACTTGACAGAACACTTATTTTCCTCATGTTCCACATGCACAGGTGTCATGAGGAGCTGTCAAATTAAGGCAATAAGTATCTTAGCAGGAGGAAGGAGCTACCAGAGTATCCTGGGAATGGCTGGAGCAGATTCAGAAGATTCATCTGAAAGAAAAAGACTCACAGAACAATTGCCAATTTGCTGGAGAAAGGTTTGTTTTAAGTGAACACATTTTATCCTTGAGACAATTAAAAAGTCCACCAAATTCCTGTGTCAGTAAGAGGAGGATGGGGATTCTGGCATGATCTCTGCAATAAAAATACAAATGGTCTGGATTTAATTGGTCTGTCTTTGTGCTCTGCAGGTAGCACTGTTAGAAGTCATCATTAGAAGCAAACACAAAGCCAGAGGTCAGCTCTTTGCCAAGTGAAATCCCATCCAGATGACACAGATATTTACTTCTCCATATCTCAACAGCTTTCTTTGCAGGACATTTCTTTAATTTTTCATTTGCTCTATGTCTTGCCTGTGCAGCCAGCAGACGGCCAGGCAGATTGCCAGAGTGCAACTTCCCACAAAACTGAAGCTCTTTCCTTCTCACACTTTAAACCACAAATGGCTTTAATAACTTCACACTTGGGTACATCAGAACAACTGGGCTGAAAAATCAGCACTGGGGGAAAAACATTGCCACCCTGTTAATGTCCAGTCATAACACAAATTTACAACTTAATATGGTTTTCAATTGGCTGCAATTTGTTATGCTGTGATTATAAACAAAGAGAATTGCAACCCTTCCAGCTGGATTTAAAGCTTTTCAATGAAAACAGCAAGGGGCATTTAGCTGGGCAGAAGGTTGGGCTGTACTGAATATTTGATTTCCAAAGCACTGTCAAGCAAGTACTTGAGGGACTGAAAGAAGAAAAATAAGTTGTGGCACAACAGGAAAGAAGACAAAGTTCTTGGTGATTCAAATTTACTTCAAAGAGCTGAAATGGAGCCAGGGTAACTCAGAAGCTGGGAAGGGTGAACTGCATAAGGAAATTAAAACATCTGATCTTTCATTAGAGAAACAACACTGAAATAGCTGAACAGACAAACACAGAGCTGCAGGGCACAGCTCGAATTTCTATCACAGAAATCTATATTGGAGCAACCCCGGTCATAGGAAAGCAAAGGGGTTTTTTTTTTAATGGATATGTGCAGAGATTCACCTCCTCAGGCAGTTCAGCACCCTGCTGCCTGCCTTCTCCCCAAAACCAAGGTCAGCCTCACGTGCCACTGGGGAAAACACGCTGGCTTTTCATCACCCTGAGCCAGGGAAAACACCAGCACCACTCCCAGCACATCCTCACTGTCCTGTAAGTTCCACTCCAGGCAGGGCTGGAAATGGTGGCACCACAGCTCCACATCTCTGCCAGGGGATGCACGGCACTAAATCCTTTCTGCGTTTGGACAAAGTTGCCAGCAACTTCACAGCAACTTTTATTCTTCACGCCACTGCTCTACAATTCTGCATTCCTGGTTTTATGAAGCAGAGACAGAGAAAAATGAGATGGCAGTCAGCTGAAATTTGCAGGCCCACGTGTGATTTACTGTAGATAACAGAGGTGTGCACTGGCTTAGCCATTATTTTCTACCAGCACTGATGTTTTTCATTTCCAAGAGAATTTCTTCATAGGAGGAACCAATTTCTTTCACAAAACAACATTGTCATGCCCGTAGTATGGACAACATTAATTAAAAGAGAAAGAAAACAAACAAGAGAAAGAGGGAGAGAGTTTAAAATCCTGCCAAAATATATTGTATCAGCCCAAACATTCTATTTGGCAAGAGATCATCTCCTCTCATTCACATCATTAAAGGAAAGCCAAAGGCAGGGCAAGGAAGTGAATTTCCCAAATGATTATAAATTCTGAAAAGCTAAAAAGAAAAGAAGAGAGAAAAAGGAAATGATTTAGTGCCATGTCCTTCAAGGAGCTGTTTCTGCAAATCCTGTGTACCACATCAATAAATCCCCTCCCAATCTCTGACAAGGTCCTGCAGTTACTCTCACAAGATGAAGATGGATTGGAGCCTTCTCACCTGCAAAGTTGCTGCCCCTCGTCTCATGCCCTCAACTCTGAGGTGACAAATGTCCGTGCTCTTTAATTATCAAGCATAAACAAAGAGTTTGAGGGATTAGCTTGCTTTCCAGCCTTTCTTTTCCCCCACTTTTCCTCTCTCTCCCCTTCACACACACACACAGAGTGCTCAGCTGCAGAACAATGACCCACAGGGATGATCTGCAGCGCTGTGATGTGAAGTGAGACAGAGAATGTTCATCAGGTCATGTTAATCACAGCAAAATCCAGCCCAGAGATGGAGAAAATGCTTCCCACAACCACTGTTGATTATCACCAGGCTTTCCTTAAGCACATAAAAAGCTTTATCAGGACGTATTTTGTCTAAATTCTCCCTTGTGCCTTTGCTGTTCTCTCCCCCCATCACAGGTGTCATTTCAGCTCTTGACCTGTGGCAGTTCCACCACCTTTTCTGCCCTTGAATTACACTGTGGCTTATCAGCCCAAAGATACCATTTGATAAACCTTCTTGGATAAACTGGTTGCATTTTAAAGAATTCTGCTGCTTAGAAACACAGATCAGGATATTTGATTTTATTCCCTGCTCAGAATAAAAGCGGCCTTTTAATGGTCTTCATTCACCATAGCACAAATAAAAGTATTTGTGAATAAACCCTCGATTGCTGGGGTCAGCTGCAAGGGTCCTGGAGTGAGGCAGGACATCAGAGGAAAGAAATGGTTGGCTCTGCAGAAAACAAATACATCCCTCCCTCAAATAAAGGCAAAGGAATACTGTTCTCAGCAGCTTCTCTTAGACCAGCTCTGATTGTTCTGTCTGGGGACCTGAATGCTGGAATGGATTTCCCTAACAATTTTATCTCATGAAATATCAAAGTATTACATGTGCATTTATTTTTAAGCCTGTGGCTTGTGTAGTAAAGATTGGGCTTGATCGTTATGATGTGGAAATGAAAGGCAGCCAAGACTCAGATCTTAATTCAAACCATGCATTCCCCCACTGTGTATTTCTCTCTCTCCTTTTTGTCCAATCTGCTAATGTGACATTCCTTTCCAGTGGGAATTTGCTTGTATTTGCAAGGGAAGAATTCAGATTCTTATCTAACAATGCACCCCTTCTCCCTTTCCCATGCTGCTGAATTCCTTTGTCATTCCTGTGAGCCATTCCATTGCTCTGTCAGCTCAAAGAAGATATAAATACAACTGAAGTGTAACTTACACTGCCAGGATGGGGTAATGAACCCACACCATAAAAACCCTCCTAATATCTGTTACTAACTGAGATGTCAGTGCATTGTCAGGCATGAAGGCCACGAGCTGGACCAGAGCATCCCGAGAGCAGGGACAGGGCAGTGACCCCAGGCTGTTCTCCTGACCAAGGGTGCTGGGCACCCTCCCCTCCCAGCAGAGGGGGAGCAGCCAGCCCCATCCCCATCCCCATCCCCATCCCCATCCCCATCCCCATCCCCATCCCCATCCCCATCCCATCCCCATCCCCATCCCCATCCCCATCCCCATCCCCATCCCATCCCATCCCATCCCATCCCATCCCATCCCATCCCATCCCATCCCATCCCATCCCATCCCATCCCATCCCATCCCATCCCATCCCATCCCATCCCATCCCATCCCATCCCCATCCCATCCCCAGCTCTATCCCCATCCCATCCCATCCCATCCCATCCCATCCCATCCCATCCCATCATCCCATCCCATCCCATCCCATCCCATCCCATCCCATCCCATCCCATCCCATCCCATCCCATCCCATCCCCATCCCATCCCCAGCTCTATCCCCATCCCATCCCATCCCATCCCATCCCATCCCATCCCATCCCATCATCCCATCCCATCCCATCCCATCCCATCCCATCCCATCCCATCCCATCCCATCCCCAGGGCTGGATCTGGATCCCCAGGCTTTGGGAACACCAGAACCCGGCTCCTGGTTCTGGCCAGCACCAGCACTGCTCCTCTGGCCTGAGGAAATGTCTGCAGCTCCCCAGTAGCACTGAGGGATACATCAATGCACAGAGCTCTTTATTAAAGGCTCCTTTCTTCTTTCTTCACTGACCCATTTCAGCTCATTAGACCTCCTGAAAACCCTACAGTGACAAAAAGCTGGACAGGACTGGGAGTTTCCCTGCAGCTGAGCTTTGAGAGGCCTCGAAGCTCACACAGATCAGAAAACACTTACACACTGGAGGTTTTATTTTGTTTACATTTTGGAGAAGCCTTTAAGATGAGAGTGCTGATTTAACAGCCATCAGCAAGCCAAATGGAACAGCTTTCCTACCTGAGCAGATGGCCACCAAAAATAGATTACTAACAGCTACAGTTTCCAAATTTTCTGAAGATACTTCTCTTTGATAATTAAAAGTTGGGCAACCTGTGTCTATTTTTAGGTACCTAAATCACTGATCCACTTTTCAGAGCCCATGAATTCCCTATTGAGTAAAAATAATATATGGGCTCAGCATCCCTCAAGGTCACCTTGCCACAGCAAGTCATTAGTTGCTCAGCTACAGATAAAGGTATCTCACTTAAAGCATCCAAGGTAAAACAATATTGGCTTATCTTCTTTAGAGTGCTTTGTATTTATGGAGAAACTGCCAACTTTCCAGGACTTATGTTTTGGCTGCTTTGTGCTTCGTGTGGTCATTATAACTAAAGTAATCCAGTCATTATAGTCACTGAAAGAAAGCCACAGCAAGAATTCTGAATTCTGTTTTTCAGTTGCATCAGTAAGGTTTGCATGAGTTATTTGGTTCTTTTTATAAACTTGTATTTAAATAATGAAGTCCTCACAATGTTCAAGTACAGGCTTAGTCCTGGGCTGTCTCCTTGGAAAAAACCCTCTTTCAAAAGGGCTTGATTTTCAGAAAACACTCAGCATTTGCCTTCAAAATTCCAGCTCAGTCAGGATCTCAGCTGATGCACTCCAAATCATGAGTCACTTTTTGCAAAATTTAGCCACAAACATTCCCACATTTGCATTAAATTTTCTAAGGGAAAGTGACTTTAATGTTATATCCTTCATTCAAACTGCAAATGAAAGGAAAAGATGTCTGTGTCTCTATAGGTCACTCCTACACCATTTCCTTCCATTTATTTCCCAGTGTGGAATCTATTCCTGTCTCGTTTTCTGCTGATGGAGATGAACAGCTCAGAACCTGAAGGGAAGAAATGACCAGGCAGTTCCAGAGAATCTGCAGAGGAAAGCAATTAACATGGACCACACCTGAAGAATAAATTCTAAACTTGCTATGGGTTACCCTCTGTACCTTCCACTGATAAAATGCTGTCCCTGGAGTAAATTCAGAGTGTGCATTACCTGCTTAGGAGTGTGCAGCAGCTCCTGGGCGACGGCTGTGGCCACAATGGCCCTGCTGGTGGCTGCACTGGGCTGCAGGAAGAGAGAAAGCCCAGACACCAGCTGCACCCCCAGGTCTGTGATGGTCACTTTGTCATCCAGCACAGTCACTGTCTTCTCTGCCAGGATGGAGTCAGACAGAGGAGACAAAACCTTTGGAGAAACACACAAGAATCGACTTAGGAAAAGGCTGATCAATTAATGCAACCTTTCTTAAGGTCATCATCCCTTCTTGTCTCCAAAGCTTTATGCACAGAAATGAAGAGCACATGGAAAAGGGAGCCTGATTTCATCAGCAGGGTCAGAAAACCTGAGTGGAGAGCTTATGGCTGAGAGCCATCCAGGACTGGGAGCTGTCCTATCCCAGCTGTGCTACTGGGGCATTATTGCTGTTATAATTTCATTATTTCACCAAAAGAGTGGATTTAAAATTCTCTTCTCCTGTTACTCTGTCTTCCCACTCATGTGGATGAGCTCATTAAACCTCCCAACTGCTTCAAAGGGAGGTTACCAGCCTAGGATTTGTCCTTCATCTCTAGGCTTGGAAGTTCTTGTTCCTCCAGATTTTTCTGTTTCTGATGGAACACTGAGACAGTAGAACACCCTTCCCTTTGCTGACAGTAAGGGCCATGCTGCTCTCTAGGGAACTATGGACAGCCAGCTCTGTCTTCTCCACCTTCCTCACACCCAGAGATGAGCTCTGCTCACCCTCCATGCTTTAGTGTTTAACCCCTGAGGCTCTGGGAGGTCCTGGCAGTGTGTGCCAGCCCAGGCTGAGCCCAGCAGCCCTGCCCACAGCAGTACCTGCATGGTGGTCATCCCCACTTCCCGGCCCACCAGGATCCTGCCCTCCTGCAGCCTGGCAATGTGAGGATCCTCCAGCTTCATGAAGTCCCTGACCAGGTCTGTGATGTCGAAGTGCCAGTCAGAGCCCAGCAGGAAGCTGAGCTGCCCCCAGGGGCCCGAGTCCTCGGCCACGAACTGGGTCAGCACCCTGACCATGGCGTGCTGGTACTGCAGGGTGCAGCCCCTGCCCCTGCGCTCGTCCTCATCCTCGTCATCGCTGTCCCTGGTGGGCCTGGTGCCAGAGAGAACAAAGCACAGAGAAATGGGCTGGAGAACAGCAGTGACAAGTGACACTGGAGTGCTAATGGGGAGTGTCCCCTCACTCAGAGCCCTCCCTTCTGGAGTTCTGGACTGCCCTTGGCCACCTCACATGATGAAGGACCACACTCCTGGGCTGTGCCATTTTCCATCTGTGCTGCCATCTCCAAACCACAGCTCTGCCAGTGGCCCTTTCCAGAGTCCCACACTGCATTTTGCTGCCCGACACAGACATGCACAGGAATAAGAAGTCCCACAGCTTTTAAAGCTTTATTTTATGTGCAGGTGCCCGGTGCAGAGCTGGGGCTTCCAGCACTGCTCCTTTCTGGAACATTCCTTCCACAGATCACCCAGGAGAGGCAGAGACTCACACCCACCTTTTGTTGGAAACAACGGGGACCCTCCAGCCTTTGATCTGGCTGAGCTCGGTGTCGGAAATGTCGATCTGGAGGGGCAGGCGTGGCACCCACACCGTCATCTGCAGGGGAGCGCTCAGGTACTGATAGGTGAAGTTCACCAGAGCATTCACCTTGCCTTTCATCTCCTTGCCGTTGACAAAAACATAGTCACACCTGTCAGAAACCTGAGAGGGGCAAGAGACAGGGGAAGGAGCCAAGGTGATCTCTGTGACAAGCTTCAAGAGTAACCCCCAAACCAGCAGAAAAGGCTCCCTTCTCCTCGTGCCTGTTAATGATGGCCTTTTCCAGTGGGAGCAGCTGAACACAAAGCCCTTCCTGGCTCAGGAGGAACAATTATGCTGGAGATGCCTAAAGACTGGATGCTATTTATGAATCCTGTGGTTGATTTTCTGTCTGCGATGCAGCGAGCTACAGACCCATGGCAGTGCTGGGGAATTCTTAATGAGCAAAGCTCCTTCCCAGCCTGGCCAAGAGGAACCCAGCAAAGCCAAACTGGTCTCCACAGGGGCAAGCAGCCAGTCCAAGCTCTACCCTGAAGATGACCCCCACTGGGGAGTGATGCTGCTTTCCAGACTGGCTCTGCAGTAGATTTCACCCACTGAAGACTAACAGAAGTCGACTCATTTCCTCTGCAATAAACATTATCTGTTTATAAATGTTTACATTTTGATTAAAGCTGTAAAGTATTTCTAAACACTACAGCAGATTTATCATTAATATGTAAATGCTGTCCTGAAATATAAGCAAGCATTATCACAGCCATGTAAGAGTTATATCAGTAATCACTTCTTTAATCAGTGTTGTAATTTACAGACCATTGAGTTTTCTCATTTATTATGTTACTGAGTACTAGTGATAAAATCACTCCTGGATATATAAATCATTAAGAGAGATGCAGATAGTATGAAGTGACTCCATGTGATAAAGTCATTGTCATTTCTATTCCTAAAGGTGTCATAAATGTCTGGGGAAATCCTGTGGCACATTAATCATACATTAAGTGGTGAGCAATGGGAGCTGTTACATTACTAAATGAGCTGGTATGTCTGCAGAAATTAACAGCAAGCCCAGCACATCCCAGCTCCTGCTCTTGCTCCCATCCTGTCACAATTCCATTTCATCACCCCTAACGAGCACCAGTAATGGTGGAAATGCATCTCCCCACCTGAACATATATTTATATTATCATCTGCTCCCTTTTATCCACTCCCAATAGTGTTTTATCCAAATAAAGATTATCAGCTGGCAGGGCTGATGTCCCCAGCCCAATCCAACAGATGGATGTCCCCTGTGCCCACAGATGCAGAGCTGGACTGCTCCTGGTGTGACACACACCCCCTGTTTGTGTCCTCTCTTGGGTTTAGGCACTGCAGAAACTTCAGAGAACAAAATACAAACATTTCTCTGCCTCATTCCCTGGCTGGGTTATGCTCCAACAGCTCTGTTGACTGAAGCACCACCATGTGCTGCAATTCCTGACCCATCCCTCTCCCCAGCCTTCTCCCTCAGACCACCTGAGGCCTTTGAAAGCCTGAAGGGGACAGAAACATCTTCATTTTAGCACTATGAATGGCATGGCCTAATTTTCCATCTATTAACTGGAATGGCAATACAGGAAAAGGTTTAGTTCACAGCAGGCTGTTTCAGAATGTTTGCTCTGATCTAAAAGCACTGAGCAGCAGCAGAGGCCATGAGGAACCCAGCCACACGTGTAACACCCTACACAGCGCAGGCAGGAATCCAGAACACACCCCTAGATGGGCTTCTTGTTCTTCCTGTGCTGTCTGCAGCAGCTTCACCCTGCGAGAGGAATCACCCAGAGTGTGTTTCTCCTCAAGCAGCTCCAGCTGCAGGCAAGGCAGGGCTGCGTGTCAGGAGCCACAGCCCCAGGAGATGTTTGTGCCTGGAGCACTGAGCAGCCCCTGGGACACCCCAGGGACACTCAGCCCCTGTGTCCATCCCAGCTCTGGCACATTCCACAAAGCAGCTTCAGATAAAGCTCTTGAGCCTTGTTTGCCTTTGAGCACGACTGTTTGGGAGGCTTGGCAGCAAAATCCAACTGAACTCTGCTTGGAGCAACAGCCACTGCTGTCCTCAACTTTCTTCTGCTTATTTATGCATCATGCAAAGCCCTTGCTCGTGCTGATAAAAGATTTCAGACAACATGCTCAGCTTCAGACTGGCCAGGTCTGGTGCAGATGTATGATTTTATATTGTCTAAAGCTCAGTGTTGTCAGTAACTGAACAAAACTAACTGTTGGGGAAAGAAAAAGAATAACAATAGGAGCAGAACTGCAATTCCAAAATGGTTCTGGGCTGAGATCCAATCTCCATCTGTGTTTGGAAAGCTGCTATCAGCCTTCATGGGTATGCCACAAACAAATGGCTGAACAAGTGCACACAGCAGCCTAAGGAGGCACCACCAAGCCTTTCAAAGTCTCCAGTTGGTATTTATTACTGGACATGCATCAGCAGCACTGGCAGCTCTTTAGGAGCTGCATTGTGAAGAACATTCTTCTCTTCCCCAGGAACCAGCTCTGCTCATGTCTCATGTCCCTGCACATCCTGCTCTGCTCTTTTTTTCTTTTTTTTTTTTTAAATTAAAAATGCATATTTGTTTAATAGTTTTTGATAGCTAGAAGTACTTTCCTGCTTTCCTCCAGGCTTTTGCCAACGCTTCTGGCAGGTCAGGGAACGTCATGGACAATCTCTCAGCTGTGGCTCCTGCCCACTCCAGGCCAGGGAAGTTTCTCACAGAAGCTGGAGATGGTGAGCAGTGAGGTGTCTCTCATCTCCTGTAGTATTTATGCTTTTACTATGAAAACATCCTCCCTCTGAAAGTGCTTTTTATCTCTGGCATCAGAAGAAGTGAGCAATGATGAAGGGAAAGCCTGCTCAGCCACCACCTTTAAGTGATTGGGTTTTTTCTTTCCTGCTTAGCAGATCAGCAAGAAGTTTTGCATTTTAAAGAGCTCTCTGATGCTATTTCAGCAGTTTCTTTCATTATTAAGCTGCATTCAGCCACTTTTCCCTTTTTTCTGTTTTCCTAACTTCTTTCTCCAGATTAAAACTAAAATAAAGAAGCAGACAGCAAAAGACAGGGCTAAGCACAATTCCCTGGAGGCTTTTTCTTTGTCTTTTTCCTGGCATCATATTTTTGTGCCCCCTTGTAACAAAGGCCATTGCCTTTCCAGATGACTTGGATAGATTCTCTCTGCAACAAATCACATTTTATTGAGCTGACAGAGAAAACTGCTGCCTGGAAATGAAGAGAGAGTCACTCCCGAGCCGCTACCTGTGGCACTGTGTGATCTGGGGAGGGCACGTCCCTCTCCCCTGGCAATCAGCAGATTGCCTGCAGTGGAATTTAAGGATATTCCTGGAACTGTCACCAGCCAAATGCAGAACCTCAGGGTCTCCCTTCACTTCCCCATTTCAGATTTTTGATCCCACCACGACCTCTGTCCTGCAGAATGGCAGGAAGGGAGCAGGAGCTGCTGGAGGTGACACCAAGGGTGTGACGAGGCTCTGCCCTGGCCACCACGGCCTCAGAGGGGACAATATTGGGTTTGCTGGGTTCAATTCCACTACAGATTCCTGAGAAATCTTCCTTCCATTACTGCTGGTAATTTTAGCAGTAATTAGGTAATTCAGGGAGTTTTAGAGAGACAAATTTCACGTCACACACAAGCTCAGGCTGCCTCTCTAAAGATGGTGAACTCAAAGCACTGTCTGTCCTGGCTCGTGTCTGCTGTACACAGGAGTGGAAAGAATGACAAGGATAAAACCCAAAAATAAATGAGGGGCTGCCTCTGTGAGTCTGCTCTAGTCCAAGCTTGTTTATTCTCCCAGTGGTTTTCACCTCTGGAGACACCAGCCCAGTCCCTGAAGGACAGTTCAGAAGGACAAAAGGAGAAGTTTTTAATGCAGCAACCCTGTCAGGTTTATGGAGACTGAAAAACTGAGCAGCATCAGTCCATTTTCTAGATATTCTGTGTGGTTTCAGGACTGAGCAGAGGTGAGGAGATGTGGTAACAGTGGATGTCCTGCTTGTCTTCATCGGGTTCAGAATCTTGCATTTTTGTCTGTAAACCCATTTACCCATTTCTGTTCTACTAATGTAAATGTTGCTAAAATATTCAAAGGTTACATAAATGTTTAAATATTTATGACAGCACTTCTGTGAGCAGAGAGCTTTTTCCAGTGCCTCTTAAAGGAATCTCAATTTCAGCGAAAAAAAAAAATAATTCCAGGCTAATTAATCAGTAAAGAATGGTGGTGTTCAGCACTTTGCCTACACGAGACTCCTCGTGTTTAGCTCAGTGTCATCGCTCTGACACACAGGGAGGCACCTGGAGCTCAGGGAGGTCAAGCTCTGGGAGCAGCCATTCATTCCATTAAGGAACACAGAGCATCATTTATTCACCACAGAGCAGTTTATAGGGATTGTAATTTATAGGAAATATTAGACAGTGATAATCATTCCATGAGCTTTTTGGATATCCGTGTCCTTGCTATAGAATTTCTCTTTTTTAACAACATCCTCTGTAGAAAGGGAATTATCCTCTATTAAATTCTACAGGTTTTGAAAGAGAGACTCGGTGTGGCTCTCCAGCCTTGATTCCAATTAAACACCATGGTCTTCTACACAAAGGAAATCCTCTGCTACATGAACATTAGGCTTCCTAAGAAGGATTTCAATGCCTGGCTGCATAATCCTGAATAATCAGTAACCTAGTGGAAAACTGAAGCTGTCTCAAGGCCCACACTATTCATTTTTTCAAATTAAACTCCTTAAGTCTGATGAAAGTTAAAGCTTCAGCCCTGAGCTCTCGTGTGCTGTTTCCAGCTTTGTGACAGCGTCAGAGCAGCGTTCAGAATGCAAAGCTCATTCCAGGAGCTGCTGACTGCTCCAGTGGCTGTGCAGCTTTGCAGCTCAGGTACCCAGAGCCCTGCAGGCTGGAAACCCTCCCTGAACACTGCCAAGGCTTGCTCTGCTCACATCACGTGTGAGAATAACCCTGAGAGCCCCTTCCACCTGTGACCCCCTGTAAGAACAGATCCTTGAGCTGCCTGAGCAGCACAATTCCCATTCTGGGCACGGGGAGTGGGGCAGAATTAACTTTATTAACTGATGGCAGCCTCAGAGTGAGCAAACTGCAGCTCCCTGTGGCTAACAGGGCTGAGTGCTGCTGCTGCAAGGCTGCTGCAAGGCTGCTGCAAGGCTGCTGCAAGGCTGCTGCAAGGCTGCCTTCATCACATCAACAGCAGCCCCAGCACTGAGCAGAAGAACTCCCTAAAAGCAGGGCCATGCTTTGGATGCAATTTGGGCTCTCTCTGCTCTCTCTGCATTTTCAGAATCTGCAGCCAGATTAGCAAAACTAAGCAGAAACCCCCCAAGCAAGAGAGCTTTTCTCAGGGAAAAGGCTGTACATTATCTAATCTCATTACACAGATTTCAGAGGCAGCCTTGCAGAGCAGCAGCAGTACATTTAACTCACTGAATATCATTCACTACGACAGAACTGAGAGAGTAAAAGGGGCACAAAATGCCAGCTGAGACTGGAGGGCATCTCTTTGCTCCCAAATGACCAGCTTTTGAAGCTGGGCTGGAGCTGTGCTGAGCCACAGGAGCTCTCTGCAGCTCACATTAGCACAGAACCCAAAATCTGCCTTGTTTTGTGCACTCTCCAGTCAAGCAATTTCTGGAAATGGGGACAAACAGAGAGCCTGGCTCCTGCTCACTGGGGATGTGCCAGCCCATACATGCACATGGCCCCAGATATCCTGCTTGGCAAGGCAGGATCCCAGGGTGAAATGATTTTTAATTCCATCTACACAGTTTGGGCAGTTGTTGTGCATTTGAGGCTGTCACAGCACTTCTCATTCCCTAACTCAGTGTGTACCCACAATGCACAGATTCACAACGAGTAAATTACAACCAGGGGCAGAAAAGCAAAGTGGAATCAAACCATCCTCTCTTCTGATGGCATTTCTCAGACAGGTCTGGAGCAAAGTCCCATCTGCAGCTGGCACAAGACAGATGTTGTTTCTCCCGTTTCCTCCCCCAGTCTTGATCTTGAAGCTTTGGAGGGGATTTTGAAGCACTTTCTGTGGGAGCTGAGGTGCTGATGCTGCTGCTCTGGATTTTCCTTTGGGCTGTACTGGTTCTCCACCCCCAGGGCAGGTGGGGAGCTGGGGGAAGGCACGAGGGAACAGGGAGGGAACTCTGCGAGGATATGGTTTAAAAGTTTCTTCAGCTGCCCTTGAAGTTTTGCCAATTACGTGATGGCAAGGCATTTACAGCTTTTATTGCTGACTGTTCCTCAGCCCCTGCCCATCCTGAGTTTCATTCTGCACAGAGGCTGGCTGCTGGGGTGACCATTCCTGACAGGACATCTCCTGTGACAGCTCCATCCACTGCTGCTCTATTTGCTCTGCTGGCATCTGACAGAAAGGTGTGGTAAAGCCTCATTTTAATAAAGCTCCTCTCAAGTCCTGCTGCTCTGCTGATGTGTTTTGATCCCATCGATCACAGGACTATGGAAAGTGTGGAGAAGGGTGGGGAGTTGGACTTTCTGTTTGTTATCCTGTTCAAAACACAGCACAACATTGGCCAGAAGAAAAACCATCAAAGTCAGGGGGCTTCAGAGCAGCCAAACAATGGCATTTCCATGCTGGGACTTTCTTCCCTGCTTTTAAAGCTGCTCAGTCTGACACAAATGACAGAAGGGGAAGGAGGAGCCATCGGAAATCCAGGTTTGCACTCCCAGCTGCTGCTGCTGGGGCTCTCAGGCTGCTCCTGGGAGCTGCATCTGCATCAGCTCCAAACATAAACCCAGAGCTGCAGGGGAAGGGCTTTGTGTGTTCCTCTCAGCAGGAAAGCACTCCTGTTCCTGCAGGTGATGCAGGAGCCCTGAGCAGGGTTTGCTCCCCAGCAAACAGCACAAAAGCATCAGCAAAATCAGCCACGTTCCACCCAAATTCCCAGCAGATGGGAAGGAGCCTGTGCAGGCAGCTGCAATTACCAGTAATGGATCCAGATAGATGGATTCTATTGGTAAATTCCAGCTTAGCGAAATAAAATTTGGCTTTTGCTTCCTTTTTAGTGCCATAATAAATTTTGTGTCCACTTTTAAAAGGTTGGACCACTGTGTGAAGGTCTAGAGCACTCAAAGGCATTTAAAGTTCATGAAATCAGCTGTAAATTTGGAAGTAAAGAGTGGGAACTGTGAGACAATAAAAGAAGTAAAAGGAGTAGCAGTCAGCACATTCACACAGGACACAAACTGTGCACTGAGCTGCCCTGGGACTGTGATTACCACTGGGAAACTGTTACCTGCTCTTTGCAGATAAATCTTAAATTCAGATTTCCATGGGGTTCTGTTACTCAGAACAATGCCATTCAGCCCAACTGAAGTCAAAATTAATATAAATAAGCTTTGAGCTGTTGGCAAATTGCTGGGCAGGAGCATTACCTTTAAGCTCTTTCCACGAACCATACAAAAGACATTTATTTGATAATTAAATATTCCAGGCCAGGTGCAGACAGGCACTGAGCATCTTTGGCCTCACTCTTGTCAGGTTTGGCTGAATCCAAATTACCAGAAATTCCACACAATTAAAAACACACAAAAATATGCCTGAACCTCTAGATGATAATAAGAGTAAGTATTGAACAGCTCTTATCAATAACTCCTTTTTTTCCCAAGTTTAAGGTAATCCACAGGCTTTACATGAGCTATAAACTCATGCACACAGCCCTTGTAGCATGGGCTTTGCCCAAAAGACATAATTTACCGTGAGTGGGTTTTATTTTTAAGCAGAAAGGTTACTCCCAACAAGGTCTCTACAATAGGATTTTCAGAGGAAGATGATATTTCTAAAGAATTGAACATAAAAGCTTGATGGAGAATTTCAAAATGAATTAAGGATGAAAGGCCTCTGTGCT
Organism: Poecile atricapillus; assembly: GCF_030490865.1. Classification (NCBI taxonomy): domain Eukaryota; kingdom Metazoa; phylum Chordata; class Aves; order Passeriformes; family Paridae; genus Poecile; species Poecile atricapillus. Next base: position 1,136,199 of record NC_081264.1, read on the forward strand.
CATTTGAAGCTTTCTGAGTGCTTTTTAAAATCTGAGCCAATTGAAGATGTCAATTTGCCTTGAACCCCAAACCACTTCCACATGTAAAGAAAGAAATTTTGTGGAAACAAGAACATTCTAGATGGGGAGAAAAAAAAAAAAATAAAAAGCCTTTTTTTCCTTTATGATGAGATGAGAAAACCTTTTTGTTCCAAGCATTTAATGAGCTGTGTTTTTCAGTCAGCTGTGTGTTTTCCAGCAGTGAGCACCCCTGTCACAGCCACATCCCTCCAGAGGTGCTGCAGATATTCCAAACACACAGGAGACAGCTTCTCTCTCCATCTCAGCAATTTCCAACCAGTTCTGAAGAGAAAGAGATTCCACCTGCAAATGTCCCTGGCTGATAGCAGAAAATGCTCTGTGTTAACCCCCAGTTGTTTGTTCCACCCCAACTTCAGAGTGCCCCAGACAGGGGAGGCTCCTGAAGCTCCTCACAAAGGTTCCTCGTTTTGAGGAACCCTTTCAGCACATAAATTAATGTATTTATCTGCACAGATAAATGATTTCTGTAGAAAATAAGAGGAGATCCCAGCAGGGCCCCAAGTGCTCATCAAAGGACTTCAGGAAAAAACATTCCTTCCAAACAAATTGCTGGAGAGCTGCAGCAGTCTGGGCTGTGGTGCAATTACTGCAGGAACAAGCTCTTTCCTTGTAAGGCTTGGGGATTTCACTTCTTCTGGAAGAATATGCTTCAAAGCTACAACAGCCAGAAGCCATTTTTCCAGAAGGAATTTTGTTTCAGAAATAATTCTGCTGTCATTTTCTGGTGATGCATTACATATCCCATATTTTGTTCCCTAACCTGAGTCTTTCTCTGAGTGGAAGAACTTAATACTGGTCATTCTCCCAGTTGGAAAGAAATCCCCACAAGGTTGGAATTATTTGGTGGAATTCTGGTAAGTTGTTAAAGCAAAATGGAATAATAACAGTCCTTTTCTGATTATTTTTAAATTATTATTTGTGAATGCTATCTTGTATTTTTCTTACTCAGGGAAGTGGTTTCCAATAAGATTACAACCAGGATGATCCTTAAACTAAATTTCAGTTTTTACTTCTATTTGTGGTTATGTGACTGCCTTAGGAAAAACATTAATAGGAATTCCTAGAGATTAAAATCTCTGTAAAGCATCAGGCTCCAGCAAAATGGAGATATTGGATAAATACATAAATAAATGATATTGGATAATACATACAATAAATGTTGGCTTTGGATAAATACAAAAAAAATATAAAAATTTGGATAAATACAACTGCTTTTCATTCCCTGAATTTTGTGTGGCCTCTGTTTTTAGGGAGCCCCCAAAGGCCCCACGTGCAGGAGTGGGAATTCCCTGCAGGGCTGTGGAGCAGGGTGAGTGTGCACTGCTCACCCACCCCACCCCGAGCAGCTGTGGAGGTGAGGGCACAGCTGGAAAGGTGATGGGGAACATCTGGAGGAGCAGAGCTGCTTTTGCAGTGAATGGAATCCAGGGGACTGGAGGTGAAATTACCAAGGCACTTCAAAATTAGGACATGGATAAAGATGAACCTCGGTGTGGTGGCTGCACTGCTGCACCTCGCTCTTCCCAAAACCCCTCTCCTTTTCCAACAGGAGGGCCAGGAATTTGCAGGAGCTGATTTGGAGGTTATGCCCAGGCTATTTTGCAATCCAGAAGCCCCTCAGTGCCATGAACTTACTTTAATGACGTCTTCCCCCGAGGATTTGCACTCCACGGACTCGGAGATGTCTGTGACAGCGCTGTTCTCCTCGATGGACACCACCTTGATGGGCACTGCCACCGTCCTGCCCGTCAGGATGGCCGTGTTCAGGATCTCCGTGTCCTGCCCCAAAACAAAGCACAGCACTGCTCACATCGCTGCTGAGTGCCTGCAAATCCCAGTTCCTCCAAGAGCTGCAGCCTGCCAAAGGGTAATGAAAGCCCAGGTGCTGAACAGACACTCAGAGCTGCACTCTGCTCAACCAGCAAAGCTCACTTCAGCTCGGGCACACTCCACAGGCATCTCCTGCCTTTGAGATGTGTGGAATTATTCCCAATATCCACCTCCCCACATGTGATTCCTGAGTTTTTCCTAATGAACACTTGACTGGCAATGTTTGGCTAAGGACACAGAGCCCCCCAGGTAAAAATGCTGCTCTGGGAATCCAAACCCATTGCAAAGACGAGGCCTCGCCGTGAACTTTGTGTCTGGAACTGTTTCAAGATTATTTAATTTCCTCTGATATGGCCAATGAAGCAATGTAAGGAATCCAGAAGGAGTCAGTGATGCTGTTAACTGCAGGGGAAATAACAAGGAAATTTGAAGTCTGAACCGGGGTTGTGGAACATAAAATCCTTTCAATGCACCATCGACCAGGCTAACACTTGGAACTCCTCAACTATTTCAGCATCACTGTATTCCCAAGATTCCCATGCTGGAAGAACTTCAAAGTTTTCTCCAACTTTTCAGCTTTCAATATAAAGTGAATAAAATATTCAGCAAATTCCTCAGCACTGAAGTCATGAGGACTGCAGCCACTGATGTCAACAGCAGCAAAATGGGGCACTGATCCTGTTGATTCTGTTTTCAATTCAGGTTTAGTGAGTCTGAAATTTAGGTCAGATTTTCTTTTCATCTGGCAACTTGTTATGTCTCAGGTTCTCCTGCAGCTCTCGTAAGAAATCCCATCAAACTTAAAAGGAAATGCTAAAAGGGAATGTTGACTGTTCTAGAAATGTAAGAACCCTAAATCATTCTGGGAAGGGACTGGTGCCCATCCAGCCACAGCTCTGAGCTGAGATGGAAACCTTCTGCCTTCTCCTCCCCTGAAAGCAGCCGTAGCTCATATCAGTTACCCACAACTCATGGGTATTACACAGATTAAGGAATACTGATGTATAAGCAATTAATATATTAGACACTATACTAAAAGCAATTTTCAGCTCTGCCACTTCCCTTCCTCAGGCTCTAAGGGCCCTGTGATAGTTAAAATAAACCAGAAAAAAAGACCAGGGAACAAAGTCTTGTTTTTATTGTGTTTTTTGTTTAGAACTGAAGTAGAAAAGCGTGTACCCTCTATCTCTGGATATGGAATAGCCTCAGAGCACGAGTGCTGCCTTTATATTGCTGCAATAAAGCCAAAGGCAGCCCAGGGAGAATCAGCCACACAAACTGACAGCAAACTCTCACAGCACAGAGAGCATCCACAGCCCAACACTCCTCAAAAGCTGAACAGAGAAAAAGAAAAGCAGACTCTGTCTGTCTGTCTGTCTGTCTGTCTGTCTGTCTGTCCCTGAGCACCCTGAACCAGCCCCAGGGCTCTGGCTCAGCACCCAGATTTGTTTCCCTGCATCCTCACAGCAGCAGCTCTGGGTATCCAGGGATAATCATGAGCAGCAGTCCCACCTTCGAGGGCAGGAAAAGAACTCCCAGCAGCACAGGAAACCCAGCAGCCAGCAGAGGCACCTGAGCCTCATTTCTAAATGCAATATACTGCCCTGACTGCAGCCTAATCCAGGACTACACCAACAACAATCCTAAGAAACTTTCACAGAGACAAAGAATTCATTTAAAAAGAAGGCGCTTTTCAAAATCACAATATCTCGGCCATTTCCACATTCTTTAATTTTTAAAATCCCCCAAGAACTAATCTACTTTCTGTGCAGGCAGCAAGCAGAGATTTAAAATGAAATTTATTTTGTGTCATAAAAAACCTGAAAGCATCTGATAGCAGTGTTTGGACTTGTTCCCCAAGAAATTCAAAAATGAGGGAAGCAGAGTAAATTAAAAAAGAGAAGGAAGATGCACTGTAAGTCAGCATCAATATCCAGGTCAGAATGAAGTTTCTGTGAGTGAATTGCAAACTCCAGAAAAGGCAGGACTGGCACTTCCATGGCTGAAACAGAGAACTGCAGAGATTTTCCTCATGGAAAGAGGGGAGCTGTGACTTTGGAAGCCTCCAGCTGTCTTGGCAGCACCGTGCCCAAATCCCACCAACATCTGACTCGATATCACAGGGCTGGGTTGGCTTCCTCGCCTGAACAACATCAGAGCCCCAGTCAGGATGGTTCTTCCCTGTTACCAGGGCATCCCTTCAATGGATACAACATACAAAGGAAATAATTACTATTTAAATGTAATTAATTAACAGAGAGTATAATTAAAGAACAAATTTTCCTCTAATGATTACAGGAAAACTCTAGTGGTTAGGCTCAAGGAGGTATCAAAGGAGATATTTGAAAGCAAAATTTTGTGTGTAAGAAATTTCTTTAGACTTCATTGTCAGAATTTGATGCAGAAGCAGCACTCTGCAGGAGATCTCCCAGCTTTCCTCCGTGGAGCTGCTGGCACAGCTCAGAGCACCACGAGCCTCCTCTCATGCTCTGCTCTTGCCTGTGTCAGGGTTCATTTGGATAAAATCCACTTGCAGCACTGCTGGCCCCAACATTTCCTTCCCTGTGCTGCCCCAGAGCAAACCCTGCAGGAGTGGTTTTCAGAAAAATCACTTCTTCCCTAGAAAGGGAAAAGAATATCCCTGCAGCAGATGTGCTGCAGGCAGGGCTGAGAAGGCTGTGCTCACTTTGGTCATTCAGAGCTGGGTAACCCTGACAGCAATCTCACACTTTATCCCATCCCTTTTCTGCCAGGGAACTCGCACTGATGGAGCTCTCCACAAAGAGCAAGAACACAAAGTATTGCTTGGATTTAGCTGAAGAGCAAACCTTATGTTCATCCAACCTCTCAATCCTAAGAAGGCAAGCATTCAGCCATGACTGATTTAGGAACTAATTCAACATTAAATTGTGGCAGAATGAGGAAGCAAAGTGACAGCTGTTTAATTAAACTCTAAATCCGATTAGATGGTGTTATGGAGAGAAATCCACGGGAGCCTGAGGTCATGAGAATGGTCCAGTTTGCAGCTGCAGTTTCTGGGAGTGGAGGTTAATCCTGGCTCAGCATCCAGGTGTGTCCCTCTCACAGCCACACCTCCTCACAGTGACAAAGCTGTGGCACACACCTGAAGGACTGGCACCAAAATGCCATTTCTGTTTTGATGGGGTGAGTTGCTAGAGAGGGAAGGAGGCAGCTGGGCACTGCACCTTACAATGAACACAGCGAGTCCTGGCTGCAGGCTGCAGGGACAAACCCACCCAGGAGAGCCCAGGAGCTGGGCTGTGCTCCCAGCTGAGGTTCCCCCATCACCCTGAGGAACACAGACACCCTGGAGCACGTTTGTGAGAGGAGGAGATGGAGATGTGGGAGATCCAAACTGCACAGGCCAGCTGCAACAGCACAGGTAACACAGGAGGGGCACGAGTTCCAGAGCAGCCACAGGCTGATCCATGAGCCTGGGAACACAATGGCTGAGGATTTGAGTTATTAATGCTGCTAAGATTACAGCTGATCAATGAAATAACATTGTTAGGCAGCAGACTCTGTTTATCTACATAATCCCACGATTAACAGTAAATTACACATCGTGCTTTCTGCCAACTGCGTCCTGTGGCACTCCACACCCACAGGCACTGTGGACAGGAGGGGAAAGAAGCTGACATTCTGCCTTTCCAAGTCTCAGCACACCCTGCAGAAGAACAGCAGTGCTCCTGCAGTCCAGGGAGTTTGGATGATTGGGGATCCCCTGGGGCAGAGTCACCCTCCGGCAGGAGTGGGGAAAGGCAAATTCTGCTGGCTGCATTTTGGGCTGCTCTGTCTCTCCATCCCAACACACTGCCCATCACATCTCAACCCTGCTCTGCTTCATTTATCACTTTATAATATGAGTTGATGAGTAACAGCATAATATTTTAGCTCTTGAGTAAGTGCAGAAGGAAGGGGGTAGTGGTGCTCAGGAGTGACAGCAGAAGGGGACAGCCTGCTGCTTTAACAGCATCCCTTCACCTCCAAACACGGATCCAGCTGGAATCCAGGTCACTCCATCACTCTAAGGTCCACACTGCCAAGGAAAATGTGAGCTAAGGAACAAATTAACTGTGGAGAAAAATGAGGCCACTCCAAATCTACATCAGAAACAGACTTAGTGAATGAAAGTTGCCGTTTCTGCAGTCTGCTTCTGATGAGAAGAGGAAAACAAAGCAGCTCAAAGTTTCTTTTGGATGCTAATTCCTCCCAGGCCAGCAGTGAGAGGTAAAGCTGTGTTAAATGCCCAGCAGAGCTGTGGCACAGCAGGGAAGGGCAGCACAAACACAGCCCAAACACCCCAGGACAGAGGCAGAGGTGGAGCCTGGCACTGCCCTGTCCCTGCCATCCCAGCACTGATGGCTCTGGGTCTGCAGGAACGGGGAGGGGGTGGGAATGATGCTTCTCATCCCTGGATCTGTCCAGCAAACAGGAAGGGTCAGTTATTCACCCAGATGTGCTGAGGATCAGGTGATCTGGGTGCTCTTGGTGTACAAAGTGTCACCACAGTCTCTGCTCAGTGCTGACACCCAGCACGTGGAGCCAGGAGGGGGCTGCTTTTAGAGAAACAGGAAATTCATGTTCAGGCAGGGGAACTTTACTGTAGAAATATTAATGCAAGTGCTTAGATCCTTATTTCACAAGGGAGAGGAAATAAGATTTCCTGGCTGGTCTCAGTGCCTGTGGCAAACTCATACAGATCCAAAATTAAGTTTTGAATTGGTTTTATGAACTGCATATCATCAAGTTAGTATAACAAATACAGTAAAGTAAATATTTACTTCTGAAATCAATTTGTTAAAAGAAATCTGAATTTGAAACTCAGTTGGTCAGAAGTGGAAGAAGGGACAGGAGCTTCAGAGGCTTCATGGGTCTGTGGCTCTGCCTGTCTGGACCTGCTGGGGGTTAATGGTTCTCCTCTCCACCTGGTTGCAAAACTGGAAGTGAAGAGAAGGACTGGTCATCCCCCTGCAGCAGCTCACACAAAGCTGCCCTGGCTGCCAGGATGATTCTTTTCCCATGAGCTCTGCAGGAATTCACCAAGGATCATAACCCAGGGTGTGCCCACTGCTCCCTTGCCTGCTGGCCAGAACATCATTTATGGCCTTTTCAGACAGAATGCTGCCAGGATTTTACTTTTTAATTCAAAATGACAGAATTCCTGCTGTGCCAATAATCAGGGTAGTGCCCACACACAGAGCTGAGCAGTGCCAGCACTGACTGCAAACACAACAAAGCTGGAAGAGCTCTGGTCTCTTCTCTCTTTGCTCACTTCTGACAGATGATAGAATCACATTTAGCAACAGTCTGCATCTGCTAAATCAAAGTAATCATTGGTGATGCTCCCTTTTGCATGTCTGAATGCTAACAGGATGGATTCTCTGCAAGGAAAGTGGGGATTAGTCATCCAAGGATCCAAAGATATTTCTCTGCATCCCTGTCTGTTAATATATTCTACATCCCCCTTTTCTGTCTGCAGAGTGTAATTTATCAGGAGTCCAAAATTCCACCAGCAGGGTATTTAAAACTGTACAAGCAGGGAAGAAAATGGCAGTTTGTTGCTAATGTAGGGGGCCAGTAATTAAGATTTATCTTAATGTGGAGACTAAAGAGAGACAAGACCGTTGATTAAAAGGGCATTGCATTTGCAGAGCACCGAGTTCCCATTTTGAAGAGACACTTAAATCTTCATTGTAAATTACTCTGTCCACAAAAGGCACGGGGAGGATTCTGCTGGGCACAGAAAGTACTTCTGCCAATTTGAGGGAATTTTCTCCTCATCTGCATTTAGTTCCCCTTCTGAGGAACCTGAGGAGGGATTTGAAGTGGCCCCCTGGTGAAACTGGGTGTTCTTGGCTGTGCACTCAGCTGAAGTTTGTGGATGTCAGAGCCCTGTTTAAACCACAGTGGAAATGAAGCAGGCAGCTTCTGCTTCAGCATTTCAATTTCAATTTAGTCTGATTTGAAATCAGCAAGACGAATTTTCTACTTGCTCTTTTCTTATATTGGCTGTACAGTTTTAATTTTCGATAAGCAAAATCTATAACAAAGACACCACGAATTCTTGTACAACCACTATGAAAAAGTGGTCATAAAAATGCAGAAAATAATCATTATTATTTCCTATCCTTGTACCTGGGTTATTTTTCTTTTTCAAATAGTTTATTGATTTCCCTGACTTCACAGCAGTTCTACATAAGCAAAGCACACAGAGGGCAGGACCAAGATTATTGCATTAATGAGAGCAGATACTGTACAGACATCAGAAACTCACTCTGGTTAAAAAGATGAGAGAGTGACACAGGAAAATGGAATTACTGAGCAGATACATGTCTGATGGACTGGTGGGCCTTAGAGAAACTAAACCTGGCATATATCTAGGAGGAGAAAAATTAAATATATACAGCATGTATAATCACAGATGCAATTATTTCCCTTTTCCTCAAGCAGAAATGTGTTTTACCTTCAGGGCTTGCTTATCCAGATCCTGCTGGAGGCTGGTGGCCAGAGGAGCATCCTTGAAAGAGGTTGCTCTGATCTTTGTGTAAGTCAGGGATATGACAGACAAAGGGATCAAATCCATTTGTTTAAAGACCATTTTCTTAGTTAGTGTAACCTGGAGCAATCCCAGTGACCATTAACCTTATCTGAGCATCTCACAGCAACTTCCAGCTGAAAGAGCCTTGAAAGAAGGATCTGTGTGCTTGAGAGCTTGGCTTTCTTTCCACCTCTATTGGATGGCCTAATAAAAGCCATCACCTCTAGCCACAAACCTGCCCTCACTTATGGAATTACTCTTGATTTTCACTCCTCAGGGCAAGACCTGCCCTGCCCAAGCAGGGGAGAGCAGCATCCAGGTTTGAGCAGGGGAATTCTCCTTCAAAAAGCCTCAGCAGGGCAGAATGATCCTGTCAGCCCAAGCCTTGCTCTGTAACACAGGAAATCCACGTCCCTTTAAAGATGACTCAAGCTGCTGTGGGCCCCAGCCAAAGCCAGGAGAGGCAGAAACAAACTGCAGACAGACATGTGGCTCCCACCCCGCCAGACAATCCCTATTTCTGCACATCAGAGCCTCCCAGGGATTAATGAGGAGCCCATCATTTGGATGAGGTAAGAGCAGCGAGGAGGAATTACTGAGTCTGGAATGAGTTATTTATTAGCACACCCAGCTGCCTCCTGGAGCTCCCAGGCATATTAAAACATATGCCTGAGGATACCTGTGCCAGCTGGCAGCTCCCCTCCGCCCTGCTCTGAATGAAACTCTGTCCCAGCTCCAGCAGAGGCTCCTCTGCTGCCTCAACCAACCAGCAAGGCGTGGAAAAACTTCAAAAACCAAAAAAACAACCCAAAAAACCAGGACCCTGGACAAAGTGATTCCTGAGGCTGTGAGACGGATGGCTTTGCTTTCTGCTGCTGACACAGTCTGTGCAGCAGGAGGGCTCCTGCCTTCTGTCAGCTCCCCAAAACGAGAGCTCAAGAGCACAGAGAGGTTACAGCGAGCCTTCTGGACCTCAGCCAGCCCCAGCACTGCTTCAGAACACAAAAGGAACAGAATTCACCTTTCAATCACACAAGGTGATTTTTGCCCTCCTGCTTTTCCCCCTGAGCTACATCCTGGTGAAGTCTGGTTTATGCAAATGAAAATTCAAGTGTTATGCCATATAAAAAATATCCACATTAGAGAAGGGGAAGAGATGAAGGGCTTCTCCCTGGCATGGCACACAGAGACCAGAGCTCAGTAATCAACCTCGAGGTTTGAGCTGCAAGCAGCAGTTTGGGGCTGGAAGGTGTAAATAAATGTGCAATTCTGCAGAGCCATCCTGTGTGTGAGCACATTATATGGTGCAGGAACGCTCTGCCGTGTCTCTCAATGCCGAATTTACAGGCTAATGTTTCCCTCTGTCATTTCCTCAAACTTCCCAGTGAGCTTGAATTATTTTTACACTTATTTAGTTTAAGCAAAATACTCATTCCACAGCCTCCAAAGGACACAGAGCTCTGCTCTACAGGACCTTGGGGAGCAGAGTCCAACACAGTCGCTCCTCTGGTACCAACACTCAGCATTCCACAGTCACCTACTGTAATTAATAAAACTGCACTGCTGCTATTTTTCACTAATAGAGGATTTCCAAAAGCAAATTACAGCCATAAATTACATCATTACAGCCTGTATTATTGTTCTGTGGGGTAACAAATCTTGCAGAAAGACAATCAGCTCTCCTAGAGGAAAAAAAAAATACAGAGGACAAATCAGATGATTTGGACCTGATTAAAATTAATGTCAGTGGTACTTTTTTTCCATTTGCCTGCTGAATTCCCTCTCTCACCAGCGTGCTGGTGGTCATGCCAGGGTGCTGGAGAATTAAATATGAGGCATGATTTGTTTCTGAGGGGGAAGCCCATCCTGTCCAGGCCAGGGTTTGTGTGGATTCCCTTTGCCAGGCCCTGCAGTTTTGCTGGGCCATGGAGTGTGAGGCTGGGCTGGCAATTCATTCAATTCATTCAGCACAGGGGGAGAGCTGGGGCATTTAGGCCTGTTTTAAAGTGGGTTTTTGGTGGCCCAGGCCTGGGTGAGGTTCTGGTACCCTTCTGGTTCTGTGGATAAATGAAATCCCATCGCCATGTCCTCCAGCAGCAGCTGCTGCAGAGAGCAGAGAGCCACGAGCACAGTGCCAGCTTCATCCTCTGCACTCTGCTGAACCCTGCCCTGCCTTCTGTGCTTTATCTCCCTCAAGCAGAACCACTGAGTTTGAAGTACAGATTCCTAATGAATTCCATGACAAACATCCTCAGTGATGAGCATCTGTCTGGATAATGAGCTGTAAACTGAGAGCAGGGTAAGGCAAACACGAGTCCCACAGCAAATTGAAGGTGAAAAGTTCCTGGGCTTTAAGGTTTGGGGGCAGTTCATTAAAACACTGAGTCTTATAAAAGTCCTGGTGATTTTTTAACCCCATGCTCCCTCATTATATCCCATTAGAGTAAAGCATTTTCTCGCTGTCTCCATCGTTTCACTGTCCAAGCTGTAATACCTCAGGACCTCATTAATTAGAGTTCAGCCTAAACAATTCACAATTCTGCTAAGCAAATATTTTTCACCTGCTTGTGAAGACTGAGGTATCCCCCAGAAGTATTAAAACTCTCTTTACAGATCAAAATCATCATTAGAAGCTGCCAATTAAGAGAAATCCCTCCTGTTTTTCTCTATGGGTCACAGCTATCCCACCTAATGCTGGAGCTGGCTGAGCAACTGCTGTGCCTGCAAACACACCTGGCCTGCTCTGGCAGCCCCTGCTCAGCTGCCACCTCCTCCAAGTGACAGCACCAGGAGCTGGAGACCATTTCCCCTCCAGGGAAAAGCACACATGCTTGTTGTCTGGAATCACTTTGGACAGCAGATGTGTATTTATCAGTTGAGTCTAGGCAATCACTTGTTAGCTAAAGCTAATGAGGAAACTCGAGTTTAGGGAGAAGCAGTGCATTAATTCCAGAGGAGAAGGTGTAATGCAGCCATGGAGACTGCTGAGTGCAATCCCCTCTCCCAAACAGAGCTGTGCAATGTTCCAATGTTCTTGCAGCTCCCTTCTCTGCTCTCCAGCCTCAGCAGCATCAGCAGCAGCTCGGTGTGCGGGGGCTCCAGCCCTGCTCCCAGCCCCAACTGCTCAACACACAAATTCCACTTCTGTCAGCTGCAAACTTGTGCCAGCCTCAGCCTCTGGAGCTCCTTCTGGGCATTCCTCTGTGCCCTGCTCCATCTGCCACAGTCCTGAGCAGCTTCAGCCCCAAAGCCCAGCCCTGGAGGCTCCTTCCCAGGCTCACTCTGTGCTGCCTCTGCTCACGTGTGCCAGCTGTGAAACTGCCTTTGTGCTCCTGTTAAACAAGCTGGAATTTAATCAGCTGTCACTTCCAATATTCACTCTTGTCTAAGATGTCTTCTTCTGATGGAGCCGTGTCCCAAAGCTGAACCAACACTTAAAACAATCCCCAGAACACACCACGAGAACAGGACAAGCTGCAGATCCCACACCCTGCAGTGCCATGAACTGACACAAGTGGATCCTGTGTTCCTCTGCCAGCTGTGCTGTCCCTCCTTTCCCTTTCAGGGAGCTCAGTTTCTCTGAACCTTGACCCAGCCCCCTGACTTTGATCAGCTTGGCTCACACACAGAATCTTCTGGAGGTTTCTGACTCTCCCAGAGGAGCATTTTGGTATCAGCACACCAAGCAGCCAGGCATTACTTGCTGCCTGTCTCACTGCACACTCTTGTTCTGCAATTTTTGGTTTGGTCAGCAGGACCTGCCCAGACTAAGAAGCATCTCTTAAGCCTCATATTAACATTTCTCAGAGATCTTTAAAAATCTGGAAGTTAGCTGGCCCCACCCCTCCTCAGCATCTTAAAAATCCCAAAGAAATCCATCCCATAGCATTGTCAGATATGGGGGATGCTGGAAGAGGAAATGACACATACTCATAGAAAATATCCATTCCAGGCAGCTGGGATTGCCTTATTGATCCATCCTCATTTCCTGCAAAGGCTAGGGCTGAGTGTGACTGAGTAGAGAGAAGGAAAACAGAAGCTGAAGGCAGAAGTGCAAGGGTTGTGGAAATGATGTCTGGGACTCAAAAAGGCAGCGTTCAATTGAGTCATTCTGGATTCTTTATGTTGTCTGTGTCTTCTGAGCAACCTGAGCTCAACGTTTTGTGTTTTGCTCTGTCTCCTGATGGGCAGGCAGGGAAAATTCCAGCTGTTCCAGGGGGGTCACGAAGCACAGCAGACCCAGCAGGACACACTGGGGACACAGGAGCTGGGGAGGGCTCTGAGCTCAGCTGGCACCACCACACAAGTGGCACAGTTTGTGCAGCTCTGCCCCAGGAACGTGAGGGATCCCCACGTGTGTCCCCTGTCCCATCAGGAGACTGGGACTCTGCTCCTTCACACAAACTCTGAACTCTAAAAACTTCATGGTGCTACTCAGAGCTGCAGAGATGATTTAAGCTGTCCCAGTTTTTACTATTAATAGCTCAATTTCACATCAACTAAATTTCCTAAACTCGCAGTATTTATTTCATGCGGTTCATAACTGAATTATCTGAGACAATAGCTGTCTGCTGAGAAGTCTGACACGTGGATGATCTGTTTGTTCCTTTGTTTGTTTGTGATAAGCAAATCAGGAAATGGATTTTTCCTTCTGGAAAGCTCCTCAGTGCCTGTTGCCTCCATTCAAGACTGAAAGATGAACCAGAGGGAGAATTCTGCACTTGTGTGACCTTGAACCAGGTAGAGCTTTATGGTGTGAACTCACAGACTGTGCAGGGATGAAAACTCTATTTATTCAGGTCCATATTTTAAAATGGTATTGCAGGGACTTCATTACAATGAAGTACCTTAAAAAATCCTTACCTTAGGGAACAGCAGACATAAATGTGTATATAAAACAACAGTGCTTTGGGAGCTAAGTTTTTGATCACCTCTCCTTTAATGGAAAGCCAGTTAACAAGCACAGATAAAACTGCCCAAGAGTGGTTTTGGCTGAGTCACAGCTCTGCAGCAGGTCCATGCTCAGACTCTGCAGCACAGCACCAACACACTGAGCTCAGAACACGAGGAAACACCCAAACCAAGCACTTCCTAATGACCAACTCAGCACTGAGCAAAAAACACATGAGGAATTGCCTACTGAGCAGCTGAGAGTCCCAGCTACACATTCCTGCTGGGACTGCCAGGTTACTCTGCACAAAACCTGGGTGAAGCAGCAGCTCAGAGGGTGCTGTTCCCCAGGGCAGAGAGCCAGTTTGTATCAGTGGCTGCAGCAGTTCTCAGCAGTGGAACCATCAGCTCCCAGCAGCAGATGAATCAGTTTACACAGGCAGAAAGGCAGGACATGTCCAGACAGATTATTCCATCCTTTGTGAGCCCCACTGGTAGAGCTGGGGACAGCAGACAAACTCCTGGGCACGTGAACCTGCAGCACGAAACTCAGAAATGCCTCAGCCTGTTCCAGGTTGGCACCAGCGGATCACAGAGGCTCAAGAGCAAAACCCAAAAGACCCACTGAAAATCAGAGTTATTTTAAAGAGGAAATATGCATGGATGAGCAAGTTGCATGGCTTCCCATGGTGACAAGTGGCCTTTGAAGTAAATTTGAAGTAGAACTCTTGGAATAGGCTGCTGACATTGAGTTTATGCTCCAGCATTTTAATTCCTGCATTTCATGCGAGTCACACTTGTAGAGCAGCTTTGGAGGGAGAGCATCCTGCTGGGGAGGGACAGCAGCTCCAGCTCCATGCACAGGGACCCAGATGGGCTTGCAGAAATATTAAATCAGTGATTCCCCATCTTCCCCCCATGAAGGAGCTTCTCTTTAATAACAGCATTGAACAACGTGCTCACACACAGGTTTTGCACCTTGTTCTACCCCAAGGCAAAATTTGGTAGTGTTAAAAATATGCATTACCCATTCAAAGTGTGAAAAGCAATCCCTGCTGAGCTTCCCCAAAGGTGGCCTTGTGTTAACACAGCTCTCCAGGGGGATTCCTGATACACCACAGATATAAATTTGGGGTATTTTAATAGAGTCAAGAGGCAGAATCTACACAGTTGGCTGCATTTGCTCAGGACAGGAAGGAAATCTTAGAAAAATCTGTGGAAAGTAAGTGAGGCAACCTTGTACATCCTAATTGGCTGGTTCTGAGGTTACCTGTGATTAATTGAGGAGTTTTCAGAAACAGCTTAGCAGATCATTATTTAAGGTCCTTACGAAAGCACTTTCCTAATTGATCCTGCAACAAGTAACGTGAAATTAAAAAGAAAACAGAATAGGGCATAACACGTCCTCCAAAATTACTCAGACTGGTTAACTTCTGAGCTTGGGAAAAAAATAGGCTTTCCTCAAATTTACATGTCATTTTTTTCTGGCATGAAATGATTCCAGTTACTGTCAGTCCAGAGGTTTTGGTGCCTCTTGCTCCTGTTATTTTATATATTTATAATATTTTGTATTATCTCTGTGCTGCTGCTCCTCACCTGTACACACTATCCAGGCACGTGGAATATGGATTCTGCTAAAACCCCCTCTTTTGACTACATGAGGAATTTCCATCCATTTTTCAGCAGCTTTACCCCACAACTTGCTCCACTGATCCAAGCCCTACAAGGCTCTCTTAAAATTTCAGGTTCAGTTCTTGCTGACAATGTCAATTCTTTAATCTCTTTCAAAACACCATAGCAACAGTTGCACTAATCTTTTGAAGAAGACTTGGTTTTCATCTTACTGCTCTTTCTGTAATGTAATCAGGCACAGGGCAATAAAAGATACATCATCTTTCTTGCTCCATAAGTTTGGAAGAGCTCACAGGAGACAAGCTTTATTCCATGGGTCAGGGACAGCCTTGGTGTTATCCCAGCCCAGGGAGAAGTTTGCTGAAGGATTTGCTACGCTGTCCCTCAGCCCAGAGACCCTGGGATGCTGCAGCTCCTTTTCCTGGTCACTTCTAGAAATGTGCAGTGACAGCTTTGACTTCAGCAGGTTTACCCTGCAACACTCCACGCTTAAATCAACAAAATCTCCTTTCCCCTCCAGAGGATTATGAATCCCCCCTGCTGCTAAACACTGAGATCTGATTTCTGTACACAATCAGAGCTGCTGCTCTGCTGGGCACTGGAGATAGAGACTGATCTGACTTCTCAGCAGAGACAGGATTGCCCTCTGCTTTGTTTTGGGACTCTTGTTTCTGAGCAGAAGCACCAGGTGACAGCTCAGCTGGAGATTAATGTCTGCATGAAGGAAGCACCCTGGCTCGATAGGCAGTGTTAGCTAACAGAAAATTCAAAATTCCCTTTATCTACCAATATCCTGCTAGTAAAGCCCATTGTACTCTGGTGTTCTACCCAACTGTGTTCTGTTAACTCAGTGTATTTTGGCTCAGCTGAGTGTTATCACAAGGCACAGCAATGAGATAAACACAAGAAAGCTTTGTGAGGAGAAAGGTTTAATGATTTCACTGTTTGAGCCCCCTGTTTGAACCCACAGTGCCTACTGGCAATCTGCTGGGAATAAAGGATCTCGCCTTACATGATTTATACAACACTAAACTCATCCATTTAGACCTCCAGTTCTTACAGAAGCCTCTCAGGCAGATGAATTTTAATGCAGAATAGACACGAGTCTGCAAGAACCCAAGTGCAAAGGCCTTACACCCTGACAGGAGACACTGGAATCTCCATTCCCTCAGATATGGAACACAGAGAAGCTGATCAGTTCTTTCAGGAAATGAGCAAGAAGACACAAAGTCTGCCAGCAGACACATGGCTGTTGTTTGGTAGTGGAAGGCATCTATCTCAAAATAAAACCTGACCACAAGAATTCTTCTTCACACACGTTCTCCAGTCCTTAGAGGACAGATGCTCCAATAAATATTCTCTGTTCAAGCTGACAGGTAATGAGGACAATTATTTCCCCCTCAGATCTGGAATGCAGTGCAGGCTTTCTGCTGACTTAACAGACTGTGGATCAGGAAATTGCTGGGCATGACCTCATTTGATATGAGCTGCAGTTTCACTCTTCAAAGGGGAAGAATATATTGAAGACTGGGACTTCCAGGAAATAATACTCATCTAATTATCTGCTGAACGCTGTTCAAAGACAAGTCTGCCAGAATCTTGCCACCAAGATGATGCACCAGAGGGGCAAAATTCACAAGAAGCATAGAGCTATGTCTAACTCTTCTTCCAAATCCTGACCAACAGAAAATAAAATGCCTGCCTAACAACAGCACACCTGAAATGCTGGATCCAGTGGAATTCCTTCTTTTCCTAAAACACTGAGCAGAGAGAGTAGATTTTAACCCAAACCATTTATCCATAGAAAAGTCTGCACTTCATGATTCTTAAATATATTATTGAGGCTATTATTGTTTTCCATTTTTGACTTGAAACCAAAAGTTCTTACACTATCAGGTCATCAAGCAGGAGAATGAGTATCAGCCTCAGCCTACTAAGGACCAAGCAACTTGGCCTTCAGCAGAAGGTCCTTGAGGCCCTCTGGAGTTGCTCTGCAGCTTCCAAGTTCAAGGCAATCAGAAACAGGAAGGAAAATCTACTGGGCTTTGTGGCAAAAGCCAAGAAATTCAGGGTTTAAACTTATGGGATGGTTGAAGAGGCAGCCTCCCTTTCCTCTGAGCATCCCCCTTCCCTCTCAGTATCCCTCTCCTGTGAGCATCCCTTTCCTCTGAGCATCCCTTTCCCCTGAGCATCCCTTCAATCTGAGCATCCCTTCACTCTGAGCATCCCTTCCTTCTCAGTATCCCTCTCCTGTGAGCATCCCTTTCCTCTGAGCATCCCTTTCCTCTGAGCATCCCTTTCCCCTGAGCATCCCCCTTCCCTCTCAGTATCCCTCTCCTGTGAGCATCCCTTCACTCTGAGCATCCTTTCCCTCAGTATCTCTCTCCTCTCACCATCCCTCTCCTCCCATCTCTCCTCCCATCTCTCCTCTCCTCCCATCTCTCCTCTCCTCCCATCTCTCCTCTGCTCCCATCTCTCCTCTCCTGGTGGGTGTGCAGGTCCTGCAGCAGTGGGATGTGCCCAGAGCAGGGTGAGGGCTGGCTCCAGGGGCAGTGCCAGGGCGGGCAGCACTCCCAGCTGAGGACAGGGCTCTTACCATGGCCAGGGGCACGATCCCCACCAGGTCCTTCTGGCAGATGAAGATCTCGGCCAGGGCGGTGTCGGAGGAGCCGCGGTGGGGGTACTCCACCTGCCAGCTGATGGGCTGCGTGCCCGACAGGCTGCTGAAGCTGGTGATCTCAAAATCCAGCTGCACGACCTCGTGGAACAGGCTGGTGCTCCTGGGGAGGCACAACAGGCAGAGGGAAGAGCCATTACTGGGGCTGGAGGAGTGAATCCCATTCATCCTGCACATTCAGCTGTTCACATGCACACATCTCGCTTTTAGCAAGATCCTTTCCCAACCTACAGCTGCCTTGGAGCACAAAAACTGGAATTACCCAGAATTATTCAAAACTCTTACTATGGGCCCTGTGGAGAGATGGAATCCAGGTTACTGTAGCTGATGAAGGCAAATTATTATTAATTATTAATTATTAATTATTAATTATTAATTATTAATTATTATTATTAATTATTAATTATTAATTATTAATTATTAATTATTATTATTATTACTATTACTACTACTATTACTATTACTATTATTATTACTATTATTATTACTATCATCATTACTATCATCATTACTATCATTACTATTACTATGATTCCATTCCATGTTTTGTATTTGATTTTGCAAATCGGTTTCATAGTCTGAGTTGGATTTGAACTCTGATCAACCAAAGTTGAGGCCAGTGCATCTCATGAAGGCTGAGGGGTGCAGAATTACTGCAGTCAAAAAGAAAACCGAGGTTTCCTGACGATGTCCACCACCAAAATCACAGGAATCCTCAGCAATGAAGCTCAGTGTGACTGGTGTGGGGAAGCCACTAAAACAATTAACATGATTAAAGGAAAAAATGACATTATTTGTCTAACCTTAGAGGTGCTCTCTGGAAATTAAAATCTCGGGCAGCTGAGACCAAATGAAGTAAAAAGCTGTGGCAGGTAAAATATACCACAAACCCAGTAAACAAATTTGAAAGCCAAATATGAAAAGACAGGCTGGAAATGTTTCCCTCACATTAAATTTCTTTAACTACACCAGAAATAATAAGAATATATGAAAGGAATTTGCTGGACTAGCTGCTAGTTTAATTAAAAAAAAAAGAAAAAGGTTTCAATTCTCTTCATTAGAAATTACCCATTAACTTTTCTGGAACTTTCCAAATGCCTTCCCACAGTGTTTAATATTCCACTGAATATTCCTGCAATCCAACCCCACGCTGAAATGATTTGGAAATGAAGAGAATGACAGGTAACTTCCCAGCTCAGTAACCCAATCCCAGCCTCATCATCACACCTCTGCCTGCATTCACCACGCAACAGCTTCAATTTTTCCTCTCTTTTTTACAAACAATACATGAAGGCCCATTTTTGAGAAAATCCATCAAGAACTGATCATGTACAAAGCACTTCTATCCTCAAGTGCTCGACTTTTTTTCTCCCTCTGAACAGAAATCACCATTTTTTGCTACTTAAGACACATTCTGTGCTTTACTTTGCATGATTACTTTGAAAGCAAATGGTTCCCCTGATAATTATTATTTTGATTATGGGTTTGCATTTGGATGGCTCCCTCTGAAAAGTCTTAAACTGCCTAATGCTTGAAATTTATTTCCTTGCTGTGTCAAAAGAGAGCCACTGGAGCACTTTGGTGACAGTGGCACATTCCCTGCCTGCATTTACAGAGTGATTTGGGGCAGGAATGTGATGGATGGGTTTAGCAATTCAGAACTCAAACCCAGCCTATTGCCATTTGAAGAGCTCCTACTAAATAAATCTTCCAGCCTGTAAATACGAGGCAGCTGCAATAACTGTGCTTTACACACTCCTGGGACACCTCAAAGTGAATATAGACTGGGTGGAACTTGGTCATTTATTTGCAAACACCATCCTATGCAAAGATACCTGAATCACCTGAGCTGCAGCGTTCATTTGGCTGCTAAAGGCACTGTTATACCTTAGATTAATGACACTGAAATGACATTATTTGCACCATTTCTAGTTCTGATTCTTAGCAACTGACAGAGAAAAAGATTTTCTATGTGGTTGACTGTCTCAGTGCTCTCACTTCCACCAAGTGGAGAATAAATCTTTGCCCAAACCAAAGCTGCTCTAAGAGTTAATGAACGCCAGGGAAGTTCTCCAGATCAAGAAGTTTGCCTGCATTTCTCCACAGATCCTCTGGAAATGTGCATCTCTCCAACAAAAGCCCTGCTGGCAGCTGCAGAGAGCTCGAGGTGGGAACCTGGAGGAGGGGAAGAGCTCATTTCCAGGCAGCCCCTGACTCCCAAACCTCCTCTCCCTCTCCCCAGAGCTCATTTCCAGGCAGCCCCTGACTCCCAAACCTCCTCTCCCTCTCCCCAGAGCTCATTTCCAGGCAGCCCCTGACTCCCAAACCTCTCTCCCTCTCCCCAGAGCTCATTTCCAGGCAGCCCCTGACTCCCAAACCTCTCTCCCTCTCCCCAGAGTCCATTTCCAGGCAGCCCCTGACTCCCAAACCTCTCTCCCTTTTCCCAGAGTCCATTTCCAGGCAGCCCCTGACTCCCAAACCTCTCACCCTTTCCCCAGAGTCCATTTCCAGGCAGCCCCTGACTCCCAAACCTCTCTCCCTTTCCCCAGAGTCCATTTCCAGGCAGCCCCTGACTCCCAAACCTCTCTCCCTCTCCCCAGAGTCCATTTCCAGGCAGCCCCTGACTCCCAAACCTCCTCTCCCTCTCCCCAGAGTCCATTTCCAGGCAGCCCCTGACTCCCAAACCTCTCTCCCTCTCCCCAGAGCTCATTTCCAGGCAGCCCCTGACTCCCAAACCTCTCTCCCTCTCCCCAGAGTCCATTTCCAGGCAGCCCCTGACTCCCAAACCTCCTCTCCCTCTCCCCAGAGTCCATTTCCAGGCAGCCCCTGACTCCCAAACCTCTCTCCCTCTCCCCAGAGTCCATTTCCAGGCAGCCCCTGACTCCCAAACCTCTCTCCCTCTCCCCAGAGTCCCAGCTTTGCTCCAGGACAAGGCAGGGGAGTGTGGGAGGCTGCCACAGCTAAGAACAGATCTGGGTTTTGCCAAATCTTTTATCAACCACAGCCCTTGGTTTGGAAATGATCCTCAGCACCCTGAAGCCACCCTGTGCCTGATGATGGACATTTGATGAGCTGTTGTGTGAAAGAAATCACCAGAATCACCTTTTACAAACACCTGCCAGGCTGGGCTCCCCAGTCCTCCCCAGGCACAGAGCTGCTTTAGTGGTGGAGGGCTACAAAAAACGGTACCAAAATTCATCTGCAGATTTCTGATTAACACTGAAGTATTTTTTTTTTTTTCTGTAAAACACGAGATACAAAAACGCTGAAAAATGTGCGCTGTGCAAGACAAAGCTTTTCTTGGTGCTCTTCCAGGCTGACCTGCATCATTATTCCAGTGTCTGCATCTGTGAGTAATGCCCCCTCCTCCCCACACAGCAAAGCAGCCTTTATGCAATGTCACACCATCATCAGTTTCCTCCTCCTCTCTTCACACAGAAGAAACAGAGAGACGATCAACAGCTGGGAAAGCATCCACTTGAAAAAAAATATGCCTTCAGAGATGTGTAATGGCTGAGAAAAAAATGCTTCTCGTGAAGCACATTTAATGTTCAGAGCTTGTTCACTGACTGAAACAGCAGTTCCTTAATATCCAACATTTAGAAGTGCTCAGCAGCCGGAACAGCAAGTAATTATAAAACTTTTCTAAAGTACACAGCACGTAGTGATTACAAATGAAGCTTCCTCTAGGCAGGGCTTCTAAGGAATTGCTCCAGGGTGGATATATGAGTCTAATTTGATTGGATTGAGAGTTCCCCTGGGCCAGTTCACTCCTTGGATTTATTTTCATTTATAAAAATGCTAATAATTCAGGGCTAGACTGGAGCATGGGCTAGCACAGGGGAGTGAGGAGTCCTGATGAGCTGAGCAGGGTGGGTGTGAGCACGAGACATGAGCCAGGAGCTGATCCCACAGCTCCTCCCTGCTGGAGCTGCTGATGGTGACAGGGATGGGGGAATTGACTCCTGGCAAAGTGCTGCCCCAGGAGAAGGGGCAGCAGAGCCCTGAATGCCTCTGAGCAGCACAGATTTAGAAAAAGAAGGTGGAATGGAAATGTTCTGTTAATGGAAAGATAATAAAAGATGCATAAAAGGCAAAACAGAAGTGACATGGAGAGAAAATGCCATGAAACTCACCAGCTGCTGTGTGGGCAGCACACTCCCCCGGGAGATCAGCCAGTGTTAACTGCACCAGCACCTTCGATTTTACAACATTTCTGAGTGTGATATTAAGCATTTCTTTGTAACTACTTATTGATCATTCAGACCTTCAGTGCCCTGAGAAATACCAACCCTTGGAAGAAGATTTTTCTTCTATTCATATGCAGGACTGGCTCTATCAAAAGCTGTATTTAATGTAGGGGATTCCAACCCTGGTACCACGGGAGTACAGCTCACCTGGGCTCACAGACACAGAACAGAGCCTGTTCCTCTGGGAAAAGGTGGAGCAAAGTTAAACCTGGCCAGGGCTGAGCTGAGCCCAGGATTAGTGACCACTGAGCCCAGGATTAGTGACCACTGAGCCCAGGATTAGTGACCACTGAGCCCAGGATTAGTGACCAGCCCCGGGCTGCAAAGGTTCCCCAGGGGCAGGGGGAGGGAGGCAGAGGATCACCAAGAACAGCACACAGAGAGCTCAGCTGATGCCAGAACCATCAGCAGACAGAAATCTTTTTGCTGATGCCCATCTGCAGGTGTGGCCCTGCAGTCTCTGATGAGAGATTTCACAGTGCTGGGTTATTGCTCCAAGTAATAGAGCAGTTTCGACTCTTAAATGAGTGAATCTTAGGACTGCTACAGGCTAAATCAATAATTTCGATTTATTACAGCGACTCTCAAAAGAGAAATTTTAAAAAGCCTAGATTAAAAACATTTTTTAGCCATCCTTTATTCCAACAGATTTTTACTGAAAGTGCCGAGGGATCCGAGAATACTTCGACCTGCTGGAAATTCAGCACCTCCTTTCTTCCCTAATGCTCTCCAGCTTGACAGTGACATCTTAATGCAAGATCAGCACTTAGCAAATGACATAAAAAATGGAGAAGAGTCCAACCCCATCATCCCCCAGTTCCACTGCACATCTTATTCCTCACTAAAATGGATGTATTGAAGCATTTCACTACCATGGGAAGCTGCTGGTCAGAGCAATCTGTGTGAGAGGCACCAGTGCCTCTTCCCATCTTGGAAAAAGCTGGAATGGGCTTCAGGGCTGGTGTTCCTCCATCTCCTGCTCTTCTGCACCCTCTCCCAAGCACAGCTGCCAGTGGTGAGCTCTGGAATGGACACTCCTTGGCACCAGGGGGAGTCACAGCAATGGCAGAAAAATCAGCAACACACAGAATTACAAACTGCTTTGGGAACAGTGACTGATGGTGGCTTTAAAGAACACAGAATGGTTTTGGGGAAAAGACATTAAAAATCACTGAGTTCCACCTGGCTGCTCCACCACTGCCCACCTGAAACACTTGTTCACATGGAGTACAAATGCTTAAAAATAAGTTTATTTCAGCAAGTCCTTAATAAAAGCTGGTACAAAGCTAACCCCCTCCCCCCTAAAACTGAGGAAAGGATGTAGCAATTACAGAGTAATGCTAATTACTGGAGGCAAAACACAGATTAAAGATCTTATTTTGCAATATCAACCCACCTTGTACCTTTAAATCATAAAAACCAACAGAGGAGAAAGAAAAGAATGATCTATTTTGACACAGACAGGGAGGACATAATTTCATGGAAATCTACAACATTAAAAGTATTATGAAGTTCTCCAAAGGAAAATACCCAAGGTATAACTGAGCAAACTCTTGATCACCACAACATAATATACGTGTGTATCTTCAGGAGGATGATATAATGCTGCACTTGATTTCTTTGTACAGTCCAGATCACAGTTAGATTAGTTAATAAGGTTTCTTGGCTTCCTTGTCATAAACTGTGATATAAAACATCACTTTTTGATTAAGGTATTTGGACTAGGACAGGAAATCTCATTTCGCTTCCCAGCTCATCCACAGCATCCTCGAACGACCTCAGGCAAGACATGAAGATACAGATCCTTAGAGCTAAAATAAAATCAACAGGCATTAGGCCTCGTGGAGCTTTAAAAAGCCCTGGTGCCTGTCTGGGCCTGATGGTGGCACCTTTGTCATGCTGCCATGATCTCAGGATCCCAGCTGGACCAGCACAGCAGGCGTGGGGAAGGCTTGGAGACCACTCCTGCTTCAGCAGGAATGAAACATGCACTGCCTGCATGGCAGAGAGTGCAGAGAGCCAAGGGTGGCACATTCCTGTGCCTTTATTCCACAGGACAAGAATCATTTTGTCTTCCAGTCTCACAAAAAACCAACTCAGTGTCTGAGTTCTCTGTTCAAGCCTTGCCTACAGATGCCAACCTCAGTGATGTTAGACTGAGAACAAACAGCAAAAGTCATGTTGCTAATTGGAGCACAGAAAGGCAGAAATGCTCCTCTCTTGGACAGGCAGGAAGCTGAACAAGACAGGCCCTGAAGGAGGAAGACCTGACTGGGGATCACAATAAAGCCCCCATTTCTTCCTCCCATGCAGAGCAGTTTTTTAATCACCAATAAACGCTGCAGTGAAGACAGCAGGCTCATTAGTCTTCTCTGATACTACATCACAGCAGGCACGGGCTAGATGAGATTGATTTTTCCCTGTTCCCAAAGGAATCAGGTGTTCAAGCCTCTGTCTCAGACTGGAGCCATGGGAAAAAGGCTGTGTGCAAACACCAGTCCTGAGCTGCCACCACCTCCCACCTCCATTTCATTCCCATTCAGTCTGCCAGAGATACGAGGCCGCTAATGTCTTCATTACAATTTCAGATAACAAATACATAGGCAGATTGGTCAAGAAATCAGCTTTCACAGTGATTCATCATCTCTTCCTGCCTGTGAGAAGGACATTTTCTACTCAGTATTCATTCAGTGCTGGAACCTCTCCAGCAGCACCGTAAGTAAGCAGCATTTTCCTCTTTTGGAGACAGCAAATGTGCAAACACTGAAAAGCTTCCAAGGGACATCACTGGAATGGAGACCCTGAGCAGATCTTTTCAGAGAGACTCACTCTAAACCCAGAGCTTTCAAATGGAGAAATGAAGGCAGAATCATCTCATCAGCAGCCTCAGATCTTACGGCTCTTTCAGCTTGATGAGATCAAACAGCCCAAAGGAGGTTTTATCATTCCCATTTAATTGCTGGCTTTAACCATTTGGGAGCAGGCAGTGAAACATTCTCAGAGGCAGCAGAAGAGCTCCATAACACATTCTCTGACCACAGATACCTTGCACATGTGTTTTATTCCACTTAGAAGCAACAGCAGCCCTGGAAATGATGTAGAACACAAAATCTGTCTGTGATGCAGTGCTGTGCTCCTCTGCAAGGCACTCACACTGGAACAGACTCAGGATGAAGCTGCATTATGAATCAGGTGGCAAAAAAATCCCATTTAGATGTAACTGTGTATGCAAATCAGATGTGGGATATGCACATCTCATTTACAAGTCAGGTACCTTCAGACTCCAGCTCCTATAGCCCTTACTGGGTTGGGGTTTTTTTACACCTCTGACAATGTATCTGCATTTTGGCTGGGTTTAAAACTCCAAAAATGTTTGTGCATAAAGATCTCCGTTCCTTCTCAACAGAGAACCTGCCTGTTGGAAAAACACCTACCAAGTCAGCCATTCACCAGGCATGTAAAGCTGATAAAATATCTGCATTTTGCAGAGGCAATGCATTTAAAGAAAGCACACATTTAGTGCCTTAGTAAGGAGAATAAGAGCACAGAAGTGTTGAATATTGTGATGAAACAACCAAGAAAGTAACACTGAGGTGAACTGAATTAGTTTTTCACACTTGCTGGCCATGGACAAAGCCCATGGGGCAAGGAAAAGTCAAGTTTGTGGGTGCCAGCTCCAGGCTCCCCCTGCATTCCCTGTGGACACCACTGCAGCTGTCCAAGTTTCCTTTTCCAATGATCAACGTGTGCTTGATGGCACTGACTGAAGAGAGCTCCAGTTCAGCTGCAGAGCTTCTCTGGGTGTCTGTGGAGCTGCCAGAACAGAGAGAAACGAGGTGTGTCCTCTGAGAAATAAACTCCACTGCAATTTCATCCCAGAGCAAAGCCAGTTTGTGTGGGGTCCCTGGCACTGGGAATCAACCCAGAGCTGGAGAGTATCAGCCCAGGGAAAGGGAAGAAGTTTTCCTTTCAGAAAGTCAGAACATTTTTGCCAGCTGCACTAAGGAACACTCTGCAGGACGGGTGCATTCCTCTCCCCCAGTCTCAGGCTGGATCTCCTGGCTCAGACCATGTCATTCCCCTTTTCAGTATTTGCAGAATGTCTGTGTTGCTCTTTTATCCCACTCTCCTCTTGTGAATTCTCTTTAGTGAATGTGCTGCTCTCATGTCTCTCCTAGGCTCAAGTCAAACACAGGTTAGAGTGAAGCACAAACCCAAACCCAAACCAGGCTGAGGAAAACACTGAGCAGCACCAGTGGGGAAATCCTGAGCTCCTGGGACTCCATGTGAACAGGAATGGCTGGGTGAAAACTGAGGAGCCAGCTCAGTAGAAACAGATGGGTTTTAAGATCCCTTCCAACCCAGGCCATTCCATGGTTCTACAATTCCCTGTCTGCTTTCCCTGTCTTTTTTCCTTCTTATGAATGTTTAAAACAAAAGAGAGCGAGCTGGTGCTAGTGAATGTCCTGGGGAAATCAGACAAAAATGTGACCAACTTCAGGCTGCAGTTATAAACCAGCTCTTATTCAAATTTACAAAAACCATGGACCCTGGGGCTTTCAGTAGCTGTGGTTCTGGAAGTTTGATGGACAAACCTTTATTTTACAGTTCATAAAGCAAAGCTTAACAACGCTGCCTTCCTAATGCCATCCAAAGCTCCTGCTCATTGTAAATTTAAAAAGAAGCTTATTGAAAGCAGAACCAGCATAAATACTGGAGGTAGATCCATTACATTTCATGATACAGTTATTTGGAGGTAGTTCACTCCTCCTGTTCAAGGATAATAAAAGGGAAAATGTCCCCATGACATTCAGTGGCAGAAATGTCATTGCTGAAGTGCCTATGATGTGCAATTAACATTTTTAAGGATTCATTTAAGCGGATACTGTCACGGCTGATAGATCTGAGATTACACCAACTATCTAAGTTTGGATTTCTGCCTAATTCAGCATCTCACTAGAAACTTCACCCTCACACTTCTGGATATTTATATTTTTATTTCTCCTTATGTCTACTGCATTGAGGGAACTATAAAAAAATGGTTCATTTTATAGATTTATCATTTTATGATTTATCATTCAAGGCCAGGCTGGATGGGACTTGGAGGAACTGGTCTAATGGAAGGTGTCCTGCCCATGTGAGGAACTGGATGATCTTTAAAGTCCCTTCCAACCCAAACCATTCCAGGATTCTCTGACTTCTCTCCCACTCCATCACTAATGTTGTATCACAGTCAGAGTTTCTATCCAAAAAAACTTTTCCTTTTTTCAATGTTCTGCTTTCCACAAACAAATTGTACTTTTCACAAAGAAAACCACTTTGTTTTGAAGAGAAAAGTCAGTTGTGGGGCAAGAGCTGTTTGTTGTTAGGGTGGATTAAAAAAGAAGTCACTGTGTACTGTGAATGAAGGCACTGCACGAGCAGGATGGAGATTTCAGGTCTGGACTCTGTGTTCATGAGGAGAAGTCCTGGATCTTTGCTCCTTGGCATTCCTATCCCACCCTGCTGTTTGACAGAATGAAAAGGCAGGGAAATACAGAAGATATCTCCATAGCAGAAAATCTGTCTTGAAGCAAAATGCTTATTGAAGTTTGTAGGAGGCTGCAGCTCCCTTTGGAGATTCCCCTGGATGTGAGAGCCTGTGCTGGCAGTGCCAGGTCTCTGCTCAGAGCTGGGAGTGGCAGCAGGGTGTCCTCAGCAGCTCAAGACAAGCAGAGGGGACACGATGCTAATGCTGAACAGCCCAGGAGAAATGCACTGAAAACACTCACAGATACACTCTGAGAGGCTGGAAGGGATGGCCCTGACATCTGTGCTCCTGTCCAGATCTGGCCTCCCCCTCCAGCACCTCAATTAGAAATCTGCCATGTCTAATTTGTTGGGAAACCTCAGTTTCAAACGTGCTAAATCAGGCAAGGCAAGAAAACACAATGGACTTGGATGAGGCTTTTGAGAGATGTGCTTTACAGAGGTGACTTTTCCATTGCTAGAAAAACAATTTCATTTCCACCTGGCTCCCAGGAAGCGTGCAGGAGTGCTGGGGGGAACCTCAGGCTCCATGATAGCAGAATACTCTTTAAACAACAGCAAGATTTTTATTGCAGAAAGCAATAAACAAGAGCCTAGCACAGAATCCCTCCGTGCAGCACAGTTACACATTTGCCTCACTGCCCAGAGCAAAGATTTCAAACTCTGCTGTGATTTTTTCCAAGCAATCACTGCTGCCTTTTTATGTCCTTCTTGCTGTGCCTTTTCACACTAGGTGAGTCAAAACAGGTTTCTATGTAATTATACAAATGACATTTAGAGGACACTGTCCAAAAAAGAAAAAAGATTCTAAAGAACATGAGCTCTCCCTTTGTTATAGAAATCTTCATCAATATCATCACCACCCCTGCTCTTAGCTGACTTTGAACACTTTGTTTGATCGCAGGTAGGACTGGACTGATGCAAGTCCAGCTTCCCAAGGCTCTGGGGAAATGCAAAGCCAAAATCAGAAGCTCCTGTGGATCTTTCAGTTGTATTTACACCTTTGCCTGCACGTTAAGGAATTTTCTTGCACTTGTGAATTGTTCCTGCAGGAGAACAGCAGCAGCAGGGACTCCAGAGCTGTGTGAATGTCACTGAGAGACAACTCCTGCAGACCAGCATTGGATATCTGCCAGCCCAGGCTGTGCTCTGCTCCTGAGCTGCCAGTGGCAAACACAGCTGGAGGCAGAGAAACCCCCGAGTGCTCTCATGGCCTCTGCTCTGACACGGCAGCCTGGAGATAGGAAAAGGCTAAATGGGGCAAGGATGATGACAGCCAGGCAGAAAACATTAACAGCACCAATATAAAGGGGTTTGCTCCTTGCAGCCTCCTCCCAGCTCAGATCCTCCATGCAGTTTGGTTTTCCTGGGGTTCAGATCCAGTCCCAAAGGAGAAAATCGTGGCCACTGTTCCCCCCAGCGTGCAGTGCTGTCCTTT
The DNA here is from genome assembly GCF_030490865.1 of Poecile atricapillus. Lineage (NCBI taxonomy): Eukaryota > Metazoa > Chordata > Aves > Passeriformes > Paridae > Poecile > Poecile atricapillus. Next base: position 1,165,088 of record NC_081264.1, read on the forward strand.
AAACACAGAAACCAGAGCGTGCAGGAAACGATCCAGCTCTTAAAATCTGTGTCAACAACTCTCCAAGCTCCTGGAGCTGCACAGTGAGCGCTGCTAACCATTCTCCTGGCTTTCCTGAGGAATCAGAGTGATGGCAGCCCTGACCCACGCTCCGTGGGACACTTTGCTCCTGACCCTCCTTTGGCTCCAGTCAATCCTTGTTCTGCTTTTGATTTTGATGGCAGTGGGGCCCCTGCTGCAGTGTCACCTCTCCTGTGCCCTCAGGCGCTCTCTCCAGCAGCACTGTCAGCTTTGGGAAGGCAGGACAATTTAAAGTATTTTCTAAAGCCCAAGGCAAACCAAGAGATGACCTTTCCCACCAGCAGAGAGCTGCTCACGGGCTGCTATTGAATATTCCACCCTCTGGAATGCTCTGCTCCCACACATGAGCTGGCTGCTCTGCACCAGGGATGGCTTTTCCTCCTGCTGTCCCTCTCCTCACCCCAACTCACTGAACTGGGCTCTCAGTGTGATTCTCCTCTGCTCCACACCTCTGTTCCTGCCCTCACCTGGCACCAGCCCTGTGCTATGGCATCTCTTGTCCCCAGGACACAGGAACTCCTTCTCTGCCTGGGGATTCTTTCAACAGACACAAAAACTTCCCCTTCCAGGCACTTAAAGTTCTGAGTAACACAGAGATAAAACCTCTGCAGGGTAATGGGACATGAGAGCTGAATTTCCAGGAGAGCTCCCCAAGCCAGCACAGCACACAAGGACCTGGCAAACACAGTTTGTACCAGAGACAGAGAGAGCATCCTCCATTCTGCATGGCACAATCTTCAGGGGCTCTCACACATTCCAGACATGCTCATAGCTACATGACATTCAATCAAAAAGCTTTCTGCAAGTGGACAAATATTTTCTTAATAATTTTTAGCAGAATTGCAAGCTCTTCCAAGAATTGCTCTTCGCTAGGAAGTTGGCTGTTATTTTTACAGATAGGGTATCTGTGCTATCCAGTTATTTCTATAAAGAGACTTGGCCTTTAGGACTAATTTAAAGGGTTTCCCAAAGCAGATGGAGCTTTTTGAATATAGAAAAAGGGATTTACAGGATTACCAAGCTCCAAGTATTCAAATATAAAGACAAAATTATGCCTTAGGTGAGTAAGAAATGCTCCAGGCTATCAAAGATTGTCTCTTCATCCTCAGTAGATGACACCCAGTGTAAAATGACATTATTTCAAGACATTAGTAGATCTTTATTCAATTCCTCTTGCTGATGATGTGGTTCACAGATCATCAGCAAGACACTAAATGTCTTGGTGAAGAGCACAGAGAAAGGGAAGAGAAAAAGCAGAGAATGTCAAAACTGGCTGTATTAAATTATTGTACAGTACTCCCATGTGCTACCTGTGCCAGCAGACACAAAAAAAGGAGCTTCTGGAATCACTGATGTAATTTACTGGCAAGCACAAAACCATCTGTGACAAGCCAAAGGCTGAGGACATGGAACTTGTGAATGAAATGCTGAGTGTGTGTACAGTGGGAAGAGACACAGACACAGCAAACAGGCTGGACAGGCTGAATTTGTCAAGCTGAGATTGTATCTGCTCCCCTTCCAGTTCTCAAATTATCCATCAGCTTTGTGTTATCCCCTGCTAGCCAAGCTCCTGTGACACTGAGCACACAGCCTGGGCCCCTTCCAGGCAGGGGAGCACGGCCAAGGGGGATCCAGATCTTTTATTCACTGATAAACTCCCTCCCTCCTTCACTGCCCCTTCCCCTCTCCCTCCTCCCAAGCTCTGGAGCCTGGGCTGAGCCAGGCAGCTCCATCAGCTGCTGGAAGGTGCTCGTGGTGCTCCAAAGCCCTTTGTGGGGTCATGGAGTGGCTGCATGATCTCACAGCAGGCATTTGTCTCCCCTGGCCTCCTATTGAGCCTGTCACAAGAACTGGCTCAATGCAAGAAAAACAAGAGCTCCTTGAAAATGTATTGGCACATCTGAGCTGAACTTCCTCGGGTGAAGAAGTCATAAAAAACGGCTCTGCTTTGAACTTTGAAGTGTCAATTTATTAAAGAGGCAGTGATTTCCCTCTCTGAACAACGCTCTTGGTGGTGTGGAGCCCTGCAAAGGCAAATGATGTGGGCTGGAAACATTTTCAGAGGTATTGAGATGAAAGACTGGGTGATGCACAACGTTTCAAAAACAAATGAAGGCTGCCCAAATAGCTGCTCCCCAGCAAGCTGAAGTTACACTTTAAATCCTGGCACTGTATTTATCAATATTTTCATTCCCAGCCGCATTTCCTGACATTTATGCCAAAAGAAAATTCTGCTAAAGGTCAGCACAGGACTCGAGTGTTATTAAGTGTGTGATCTAACAAAGGAGCAGATGACTTTCACTCACGCTTGCCTGATGATTCTGTGAACTCACAGCAGATCCTGACCACGTCCCCAGACCCAAACAAAGATCCCTCCTGCCTGACATCACCCCGTGCAGGAGTCAGCACTTTAAATGCCAAAGCAGGCCTGAATTTGGGCTTAGACTTTGTCTCCCTTCTCTGGACACTGGCACAACGCTGTCCTAAGAGGTGCTGCACACACTGAAAAGGGAGACTTGATGACCACACTCAAATAATCAAACAAGAATTGTGAAAGGATGTCTATTAGTTCCACTGATAACTGAAAAATGAGTTGTTCTGGATGCCAGCACAGACCTGCAGAAGCTCCAGACTGCCCCCAGCCCCCAGTGCTGTGCCTGGACTGCGAGGGCAGCCCCTCCTCACCCCCAAAGGAGTGAGCACAGGAAAAATGGGCTGAACCCTCTCCATCCCTCTCTGGGGCTTTGCTGCAACACTGCACTTGCACTTCCTTTTCCACCAGTACATTCCATTTCATTTTCCCCACATTGCTCCTCAGACTTTTGGGAAATTCCATAATACCACACCAAAAGCTCCCAGCAGCAGGCAGAATTGCTTTTATTGCTGTTTAACACAGTGCTGAGTTTAAATGGCTAATGTATATGCCTCTCTCACACATGAATACAAACTGCTGCATAGAGAAACTTTATTTTATCAAATTAAAATGCACTATAGCACGAATTTATTGTGTCTTTGCTCATAAGTGGTTTTATGCATTTGATTTTTTTTTTTGTCTTTTAGGGTTTTGGCAGTAGATGGAAAGCAATCAAAGTCCCATTTGAAGCAGCCATGTAAGCAATTCTCATTTACAGAAGACAATGAAAAATTAATCTAAAATGAGTGTAACTAAGTTTTCATAGAAACAACAAAGCCACTCAGACATTATCATTTTCAACAGCTGTTTACTGTCTTCATCCACAAAATCACCTGTCAAATTTTACTATTGCCTCCAGAGGGGAAAAGAGCCAACCCCAAGTGCCTCTGTGAGTTAATAAAATGCTCCACTTGTAACACAGATATTGAGGCTCCCTTCCCTTCAATTCTAACACTTAGCAGGCGTGATTGAGGTGATGTTCAACACCCCCTCTCCTGCAGGTTTCAATTCTACATGTTTAACTACAGGGGAGAAAATAAAGCTGGGTGTTTTCCTCTCTGTCCTGCTCCGTGGAACATCTGCCTCCTGTGCCAAGGGGCAAAGCAACATCTGTCAGTGCTGGAAAGCTGCAGAACACAGCTCCCTCTGCATGGAACACAAACACTTGAAGGAAAGGACAAGAGGGAAGCAGCAGAATGGAGAATTGTTCTTGGGAATGGGGATTCCAGCAGGGATTGGGGAGGAATTTGTTTAGCTGGCAGAGCACATGGAGCTGGTTAATTCTACTCAATGTGTGTGATGGGAAGGGTGCCAAACAAACATCAGAAGGAAAGCAAAGGGTTGAGGGGCCGTGCTGCTGGCAGTTGTGATCCCCTGGCATGGGAACCACCAGGGACAGCCCAGCCTTCTGCTGATGGGGCTGACCCAGGACAGACAAACACATGGCAGCTCAATTAACTGTCCTTCACATGCAGATCCTCAGCCTGAATGCTCTCAAAGGCTGTCTCGAGTGCTGCTGCTGTCCCTCATTTCAGATTTAGGAGAGGGGAAGGAGTTAATTATTGAAGGGCAGCTACAGGGAGTGGGATGCACAGCTCCTATTGACTTCCTTAATGGTGGTAAAATGTGCAAATCCTGCGGACTGTAGCTGAATTTAAATTACAATGATTACAAAATATAAAGCCTAAAAAAGAGGATTTATACATGAGCAGATTTAGCCAGACACAGACTCCCTCAAGACCTACATTTTGTTTACATGCAAAGCAGACTGCGCCTCCTGAACGCCTAAATCCTGACGACAATTATTGATGTAACTCAGCACCCTCCTAAGGCAGCTCTGAGCCATCATTCCTGCTGCTAAATGCCCTGGGGAATATCCAGTGCTTAGAGGTTCATCCCTGTTTTCTGGCCACGGTCCAGCAAACCACTTTCAATGTGTAAACAGCCCTGCTGCCTTCCGAGGGGCTGCACACATGATGCACAAAGTCCATAAGGACACGATGCTTAAACAGATCCATAACATCCACAACAACAGCAATACATTTCTCCTGCTGCCTTCAGACAGAATGTTCATGCACAGCTCTCAGGAGCACAGAACTATTAACCTATTTCGTGTGATCCGAGCTGGGGGATGGATAAATGAAGTGACTTGCCCAAGGTCGTGCAGGAGTTCATGGGAGAAACGAGGACATGAACAATACACCCATGGTTCAATTGAGTCCTGAGGAGCTTGCACAGCTCTGCCCACTGCGTGAGGGAGGCTTTGAGTGCTCTGACATTGGCATAAAGGAAACCAGCCAGTTATACAGTAGGAATGAAATATTTTAAAAATTATTTGTGTCTACTCTCATGTTAACCAGTGCAGATCCACCTCATCCAGAAAGTCCAATGACTATTTAATTCATGTTAAAGCTAAGATATCATAAAACTGAAGCTGTTCTACAGTCTTGACCCAGCTGCAGGAATCAACTGGAACATGAGCCATTTCATGAAAAACAATCAACACACAGTTACTTATAATGGAATAAAAAAAAATTGCAGTGCCATGTTTAACCAAAAAGTAGCAGCCACTGTTCAGCTCATCCCTGCCTTTCCCTGCAGCCCCATGGAGAGCAGCTCCCTGCATTTCCTCTCTGACTTTCTCCATCTCAGTCTGTACACAATTTTAAACCAGGAGGTTCCTATTATGGATGTTACCATTTGACACCTCACTTTTTGGCTCTATTTTAAGAAATATACTCTGCTTTCAAGTTGAAGTCTGTTGCACGATTCTGGTTGGGATGCAGGTGGAATTTCTAGAAGTTCCTTGTTGCCACATTCCAAAGTGCTGTGGTAGCTCTGGGGTTTTCAAGAACATAAATTCCTTTCAAACTCTGATTGCTTTCAAATACATCTGCTTTCTCCCAGGCACTGGGAATTCGAGGCCCCAGAAGTTCTGAAAATTCCAAGAGGTGTCAGGCTGTTGAAATAACTGCTTTTTTTAAATTTAGGTACTACAAACTATAGTCATCAAAGTATTTATGCATTGCTTCACTTGGCACTGCAAAGCCTAAGTGAAACAGATGGCCAGCTCAGGTTTCCAAAAGTGACTCAGATACTCAGGAGCCCGACTCACACGGGAAGTCAATACCAGTTAATCTTCCAAATGTCAAATGGCACTTTTGAAAATAGCACTTTCCATTACCAGCAAGGACCTGAAACTCTGTGCTTTTTAAATGTTTGCTTTGTACCAAGTAATACCCGGGGCTCCACCTGTCTGTGTGTCTGTTCAAAGGACAAGTGAGCGCTTGGCTAATGCAGTTTGTGCAGGCAGGTCCCCAGGCAGTCCCCAGCACTGTGCTGCTCTCCCTGCAAAGGACACTCTCAGGAAGGAGCTGAAGGTGGGGAGGAGAGAACTGAGTCTAAAGACACTCAGAATTAGCAGCACAGCTCTGGCAGTGGAGTGCAGAGACTGCAGCTCTGAGCTTTGGGGGTTTAATCAGTGGGTGAAGAAGGGCTGCATCAGACAAGCCTGTAATGACAGCAGGGCATTAATCCACGGGCAGGGCTGAGGTTTCCTTGCATCCCATGACAAATCACCCAGCTCTCCTCTGTCCAGTCCCAGAGCATGGGCAGCTTCTGGGCATGGCTGGACAGAAACAGCCAGGACAGAGAGCACAGGGTTAAAGTGAAGGTTCTGGATTCAAGAGATCAACCACTTGTGACACAGCAGAGCTGAGCTGGCCCAGGCCAGAGCTCTGCTTGTGATGGAAGCTCCCAGGCAGCAGCAGCTCCATGATCCAGAGGTCACCTGAGAAACTTGCAGCACATTTCTGCTGCAAACGGGTAATTAATCAGATCAATGTCCTGCCCACAAATTGGAACTGGAGGCAGAACTGAGCTGAGTGCTTTTGGTATTTTTAACCTGGAATGTCAAGCAGAGGAATAACAGCCATTATCTGCAGTATATATCTTAGGAGAGGGAGAAGTTAGGGAGCTGATTTCCACACACAGCAGTAAGTCTCACAGCAAAATGACAGATGAACGTGGAAACTGGATTAGAGAACAGACTAGAGGGACTCCAGTCCTACAGAGACTTTGAAGGTTAACTTCATACACCTTTAGGAAACTCTGGCAAGGCCTGTGAGTTCCACAGGTATCAGCAGAAATAAACTTGGGGTTTGGTATCTACACAACCTTGGACAAATGGCAAAGTGCTGTCCCTGACTGATGGCAACATGGAAACTGTTTGTACAGCCCTGCGAGGAGGAATGCACAGGAGGAAGCAAACACCAGGAATGCCATACTGCAAGCTATAAAATTATAAGTGCACAGATCTCCCTCTAATAACTTCAATCTTTAGTCTTTGCTCAGACTCTGCTGTTTTCAATACAAAGAAAGAACCTTATGGCATTAGCCCCAGGAGAAATGTGACTTTCCTTAGAAAAAGAACAACCATCATCCTTTTGTATTCCCTTTGAAGAGCAGTAATTTCAATACTTTCTTTTAAAATTTAAGTTACAACTACTTAGCAAAGAGATTATGCCTGTTGACATATCTTTCCTGCATCTAATAATCTCTTCCTCTCACTTAAACTATCTTTTTCCCTGCAGAGGATTATTATCATTGAGCTCCTTGGAGTTTTACAATAATTGAGATATTTTGGCTATTGAAGTCAGAAAGATTAAGATTTTAAAAAGAGCACTACACAGACATGGAAGACAGAAAGTGAAATGCCCAAATCATCACTTGATTTTAATGAGAGACAAAAAACTTTTAAAGGCTCGGGAGAGGTTTTGTCTCTTCATTTCCATCCTGCTCAGAGTCCTCCTCCTCGCAGCACTCCTGCCAAGCCTGAGCACTTGGTGACCCAGCTAATTAGCCCCCTGCTTCTTGTTTTTCTGCAGATCCTGCCTGCTGAGACAAGGGACAGGGTCTGGTGAGCCATGCACAGCTCAGTGCTAACCCACACGGCCTCTGAGCCGTGCAAAAACCTCGGGATGTGAATCCCCAGCTCCCAGAGCAGCGTTCAGAGCAGGTCTGCACCAGGAGGAACCGCTCCTGTGAGCTCCATGGCTCCAGAGCTGCTCCCTGATCCCTGATCCCACAATCACCCCATGGCCAGTGCTCCAGAGCTGCTCCCTGACCCCACAGTCACCGCATGGCCAGTGTTCCCTGTCCCTGATCCCACAATCACGCCCTGGCCAGTGCTCCAGAGCTGCTCCCTGATCCCACAATCACCCCATGGCCAGTGTTCCCTGTCCCTGATCCCACAATCACCCCATGGCCAGTGTTCCCTGTCCCTGATCCCACAATCACCCCATGGCCAGTGTTCCCTGATCCCACACTCACCCCATGGCCAGTGTTTCCTGTCCCTGATCCCACAATTACCCCATGGCCAGTGTTCCCTGATCCCACAATCACTCCATGGCCAGTGTTCCCTGATCCCTGATCCCACAATCACCCCATGGCCAGTGTTCCCTGATCCCACAATCAGCCCATGGCCAGTGTTCCCTGATCCCACAATCAGCCCATGGCCAGTGTTCCCTGATCCCACAATCAGCCCATGGCCAGTGTTCCCTGATCCCACAATCACCCCATGGCCAGTGTTCCCTGTCCCTGATCCCACAATCACGCCCTGGCCAGTGTTCCCTGATCCCTGATCCCACAATCACCCCATGGCCAGTGTTCCCTGATCCCACAATCACCCCATGGCCAGTGTTCCCTGTCCCTGATCCCACAATCACCCCATGGCCAGTGTTCCCTGTCCCTGATCCCACAATCACGCCCTGGCCAGTGTTCCCTGATCCCTGATCCCACAATCACCCCATGGCCAGTGTTCCCTGATCCCACAATCAGCCCATGGCCAGTGTTCCCTGATCCCTGATCCCACAATCAGCCCATGGCCAGTGTTCCCTGATCCCACAATCAGCCCATGGCCAGTGCTCCAGAGCTGTTCCCTGATCCCACAATCACCCCATGGCCAGTGTTCCCTGATCCCACAATCACCCCATGGCCAGTGTTCCCTGTCCCTGATCCCACAATCACCCCATGGCCAGTGTTCCCTGATCCCTGATCCCACAATCACCCCATGGCCAGTGTTCCCTGATCCCACACTCACCCCATGGCCAGTGTTCCCTGATCCCTGATCCCACAATCACCCCATGGCCAGTGTTCCCTGATCCCACAGTCACCCCATGGCCAGTGTTCCCTGATCCCACAATCAGCCCATGGCCAGTGTTCCCTGTCCCTGATCCCACAATCACTCCATGGCCAGTGTTCCCTGATCCCACAATCACCCCATGGCCACTGTTCCCTGTCCCTGATCCCACAATCACCCCATGGCCAGTGTTCCCTGTCCCTGATCCCACAATCAGCCCATGGCCAGTGTTCCAGAGCTGCTGTTCCCTGTCCTTCATCCCTCACACTCACTCATGCTCATCCTCTCTCCCCAAGGTGTCTCCCCAGGATTTTGGCTGCCAGTCTCTGGTAAGAAAACTGGCAGGTGGAAACACAAAGGGACACAAAGGGGCACCAAGGGGCAGGGTTGAGCTTTGAAGGTGTGAAATGAGGGGGTTCTGCTGTTGGGAAGTGTCCCCAGGGCAGCACACACCAGGCTGGGGTCCTGCAAAAAGGAGTTGGGGGGCTACAATCAGCTAAAAACTCTTCAATTTCAGGGGCAAGAGCCTCGACATTCAGTGCCTTGGAAAATTCCATCTTTCCCTGCTTAAGGTGAAAAACCAGCAGCAACTATAAACCTAAAGGGTCTACACACTTTCCTGAATCTGATTGCAGCGATATCTGGAATAGGTCTGATAAAAAACCAAAGAGAGAAGGAGCTGTTAACAATTAGTGACTAATTACATGTGTAGATGCTTAAATGGCAGCATTTCCAAATCTTGGAGCCCTACATACTGTAAATCTTTCATGTAAAGGATTTGCAGAGAAAGGAATCCTCAAACCCTCTTTAACATCTTCAGTGGAACAAAAGATCTTTCTGTACACTCTCTGACATTACTCAGGAAACAGCAAATTATCTGATTCAATTGGCTCATGAGTAAAAGAGAACACAGCAATTAACTCCTTAGACACCAAATCCCCCTTTGAGAGGATTTATTATTAAAAAAAATAATTTAAATGCATAATAATATCAGAAATGGAAGAATTCAGAACTAAGCACAGTCAAATGCAAGAAAATAGAAGAAAAAATGAAATATGGAAAAGAAAAATAGTCTTAAATGTAAGAAAAAATTCTCATGCAGGGCTGAGCTACTCAGCAGTCATTAACATTACAAAGGGACGAAGTCTCCAACAATCTGAGTAATCTGAACAGATAAGTTACCCACCACAGTCCACAAAAGACATGGCTTCAAAGTAGGCAGGATTAATGGTCTTGCTTCCTGGCAAAATGAAGTCATGCTTGTGTATTTGTGAATAATTTTCCAGAAGGCAGGAACAGCTCTAATAGAGCCTGATAAATACTTCAGTCAGCTGCTCACCCCACATGGGCTGGGTTTATCTGGAGACTTCACTGAGACTCTGCTCTGTGTCTCACTTGTACATGGCAGCTGAAAACTGGAAACACACAGAAAAGATGGCAAATAATAAAAATAACAGGAATGATTTACTGCACACTGGTGGTTAAAGCATCTCAACATCCAACCTGTGGGGACACCCAAACTCTGGGAGGACTCTCCTGCACATCCAGGGTGTGCCCTCGCTCCAGGGGCAGTGTGTGACCCAAATTAAACATTCCCACAAACACAGCAGTGTTCAAGCTGATGGATATTCCTCCCTGCACTCCACTGAACGCTGAATCAGGCTCCAAATTCAAAACCTGGTTATTTCTTTCTGTCCTCATAGCTGGGTCTTAACTCCTGTTGCCAATTATAGACACAGCTCTTCAAAATCAGTTGTTGAGGTCAAAGCAAAGCCAGGGAAATCAGGAATCCCCTGGGAGCAGATGGTGGTGAAGAGTTCACACTTTTCCAACATTTAAAAAGTCAGAGCCTATTTTATGCACAACACGTAAAAGCCACTTGCCCTCGAGTGTCCTGGGTTTGCTCTAAATGCTCTCTGTTCTGTGACTCTGGGTATCTTGTGGGATTTTTTTGTTTAATAAACCCACATGATGAATTAATGTGTGATCCACAGTGAACCACAACGAATCTCTGCTGATTTGCATCACTGAGGGACGTGGCAATTATATCATGTTTGATGACTTTGTGCTTCATCTCACCCCAGCAACTCCACCAGCCCCAGAAACACTGAAGAGAACAGGAGAGGCTGCCTGTCAAAATAATTAACAGAGCTTTGATTAACAGAACATGGCAACAATCCCCTTCTTGGGTGGTTCTGGGAGTAATGTTAGCAAAAGCTGAGTTTCTGGCCAATTCTGAGTGATCAAGTGCCCTTACCATGACATTTCCAGGTTAACTTTTCCAGGAGTTCTGTTGGGATTTAACCCTACATTTAAACAATATTTATCTGTCATGTACAGGAGTTTTACAGCTGGTGAGGAAATCACAACAGGAATAACCAAACTCTGGAACTGCACACATACAGACAGCCAAACATCCACAGCAATGAACAGATTCAGCTTTTAAATATTCCTTACCAGTCTCATTAAATCTCTGGGCATTTCTCAAGATAAAAATTGACAAATAGCATCTCCAAGTGGAGAGGCTCACCATGCTCCTGCACTTTCTCAGACATGACAAAAAGTGCCATAGGAAATGATAATCACATGCAATTAAAGCCTCCAAACCCAAGTGAACAATTGCTAAACTAAGCAGAGAGATTCTGTTCCTTTGGGGATTGTCAGTGGTACTTGCTGAGCTCTGATTTGGCTGAAACCTTGTTCTAGTGGAGTGCAGCATGCAGATCATACACATCACAAATTCCTTTTGCTCAGTGCATTCCAGTGAATGAATTCCACGCCACACAGACACTGTGAACTACTCTGGCTGAGGGAACAGATGTAAACACTGAAATTCTCCCATCACTAATGCTTTGGTTGACAGGACACCTCGCTTTCCAAACCATCTGATGGCATTGCTAAACATGCCAGTCTCATTAAAAATAGTTGAAATAGGGATGAATTCAGTGTCTGAGGTCACTTCAGTACTCTGGCAGTGTCACTATTGAATTTCTACCAGTGTGATTACAAAGAGTGCGTGCTCAGTCCATTAATCTGCAGCATGGAAACCAAAAATCAATGGGGTGCTACTCAAACTCCTTTTTGCAGTAATTACCATCATGGATGAGGGTGTACACGTGGGAGGAGAGTGTGGGAGCTGTTGACACAGTCCTGGATGGAAAAGAGATCACCTGGCTCTCTGAGCTGTACACCAGAGAGGAGAAATGAAAAAAAGAGTCCAAATTTATTCTAAACTTGGGCTGAAATTCAGTCTGCAAAAGGAAATTTTGCCATTTGCTTCAATCAAGCCAAGGTTTCTTCCCTGGAAACTTAACTGGGACTAAACTTCCTGGCAAGCCATCAGAAATTCAGCACTGATGGATCCAAAAGCCTCTCTGCAACAAACAACTCAGATTTCTTTAATAAACTCATTTCTCCATGCCATTACTGGCATGTGGGTAAGGAGTAACAGCGAAGTTGTGGGAGTTTTTTGTGAATGGCCGTGGGACAAATCCCTCTGCATTGTTTCAGTGGATGTGGACTGATTTTAACCAGTCCTTGACACGCCTCATCCTGAGCCTTCAAAGCAATAGGGAACCATCACAGATTTTTCCATGAAAAAGTATTGAATTGCCCTGCTTAAGGAAAAAGTGCATAAAAAACCCTTAGCAACTCTTGTATAACACTGCTACTGCCATTCATTTCTCATTCCTTATTTTACAGGCACTCCAAAAGGATGTGCTTACAGATCTTAACTGTCCATAACATCTACTCAAAGAAACAGGAGTCCAGGGACTTATTTAGCCAGGATTTGACCTTTTTTTTTTTTTTTGGAATTCAGACATTTACCACCTTTCAAAAGAGCAGCCAGGCTGTACCTTGTTAAGCTTTCAGGAAATGCAGAGAATCCTCCAAACACTCCCTGTGTCCCCTCCAAGCCACCAGCTCATGAGCAAACCTCAGCTCGGAGCAGGTGATTTGTACAAGCCCTTGACACAGTGCAAGACAAATCCAACACTGATTTACACTTCAGGGACTGTGGCTGCTCAGCTCTGAAAACAAAAGGCTGCCTTTTAAAATGTCAGTATTTGCTGATATTCACCATGAAGTGACAGTGAAAAAACCCAGGATCTTCTGTCATTCCCAGAATGTGACATCCCAAAGGCCTCCCTGCAGCCCAAGCTGTTGATAAATTATCATTTGCAAACTATGACTTCTGGAAGCCAACAGAGTAACTCCTCTTTCAGGTGTGAGCTGTGTGGAGAACTGCAATGATTTCTGAAACAAGACAGTTCTTCAAACTACAGGAGTTGCTTTTTCTGTACCAGGCAAAGATTTTTACTTCCTAAGGCCATGTATTACCCCAGCTTTACTGTGTACAACGTGCAGGGGGTGGAATCCATCCTCAGGGATGAAGGATGTGGGTTTTGCTGAGTTGTGCTCTGTCCAGCCTGAAGGACACAAACTGCTGTGTTTGCTGGCAGAGCTCAGGGGCTGGCAGTGCCTGCAGGGCAATAATTGCTGTTTCCTTCACTCAGAGCACTGCTAGGCACTGCTCCTAGCCAGGCAAAAAACCCCTGCCACGGCTGTGCCAGCCTGCAAAGGACCCATCCAGGATCTGCAGGCAGAGACACAGCATTAACCAGGTACAGGATGGGATTTTGGTGCTGTTTGTCACAGGCTGGAGCCTGCTGTCCCTGACAGCCTGAGGGACAGCAGCCAGGAGTGCAGGGGACACTGCAACAACTCCTGCAGAGCTGGAGAATGAGAGCCCAGCAATTCCTCACATCTTTCTACAAACACAACTGGAGAGGAGCACTGTTCTGTGTGCCTGAGGTGTGGGAGTGAGGGACACAAACACAGCTGGGCTGATGCAGCAGCATCACCTGGCACATCAGCCTTCACTGTGAGCCGTGTTTAACCACCCCTCACTGCAGGTTTACAAGGAACTCATTGAATTACACACGAGGGGCAGCTGGGAATTGAACTCAATGATCTGAAGCAGGACGACAGGCAGGAATGGGGGCTGCAGGGACAGCTCTGCTGCCAGTGGAGAGCAGGAACCCACAGCAGCACATCCCAAAATCCTCCCACTCTGCACTCACCACTGCCTTTCTAACCATCCTTACTTAACTTGTACGATTTAGAACAAGGACTCAGCATTTATGTAATCATTTTCCACCTGTTTCATAGAGCAGCCCCTGTTATTGTATAACAAAAGAAATAGAGATTTTTATCAGTACTTTAAATAGGCAGTAACACATCAAACCTAAGTAACTTTGATTGGAAGAGTAAATCTCAGTAAGCCAGTGCAGAAACAAATGGTTCAGCTGTCTAATATATTATATTTTGTGGAAGGAATGGAAATGGTTCAGATAAATGGTGGTACTTCACCACTGTTAGCTGGTCAGCTGTGACTGACCTGACAGAGACACGAGATGGAAAAAATATTTAAAATAATCTAATTGTCTTTTATGATATTGTAGCCAGCTTTCTTGAGGTCTCTCCTCACCAGTTTTAAGTGTCTTTAGCTCAGAGGAGTTTTGTTATTACAAAATTCCTCAAGCAGCAATGGCAGAGAGGGCTTACATATGTAAGAAACATATTTCAAGTTGCTTTGCCGAATACTAACAAAGTTCTTATTCACTTTACTCTTGAAAGGTTTGGCTTTTGGCACTTTTTCCTAAATTTTCTCCCTTCTTTATTGCCTGACTGATTTATTTCCTGTGCTGTGAGAGTTACGGAGGGAAGCAGAGTTGCTTGGCAGCGTGATGTGGTATTGCTGAACTCAGCTGTTTGTGGCTCTCAGCAGATGTTTCTGCTTCAAAGGCAGGGTGGGAAAAAAATACACAAGCACAAATTCCTCCTCCCCAATCCTGCATCTTTTGTCTCTTATCTTCCACTGCCTCCAAATCACAAGGAAGGCTCCGTCACAATAGCTGCTAAACCATCCAAACAGCACCACACAAAAATAAGAGCTGACCTTGCCCCAAAGCAGATTTAAAGTGCAAAGAGGAAATGAGCACAAGTGTCATTCCACGAATGGGCTGCATCAGAAGAAGATTCTTGTGGAGGACTTCACAGTGAATTACAGGTTATTAAAATGGGAAGCACTGGGGACTGCTGTGTGCAAGGGGCCAGCAGGCAGCAGCGTGGGGCACAGGGTGCCAGTGGCATGGGCAGCTCTTCCTGCTGCATTTTCCAGGAGTGCACACAACTGCCTCACGTTCAGCCAGCTGCCAAACAACACCTCCAGGCTCTTCTTCCAATTTTTCCCTTGAATTATGGAGGCTTCATTCTGCTCAGCTGAGGGCATTTAATGCCCCAGCCTTTTCCTCATTCTTTGTCATGATGTTTCCCCCCACTTTCAATGAATGGAGATTCCCCTGAGCTCTCCTTTGTTCAGGTATCTATATATAATGCCTGCTCATATGTGAATTTCTCATAAATGAATGGAAACTGTTTCTGTTTCAGGGTTTAATGGTGTAAGACATCCATGGCTGGTGTCTTCCTCCCAAAGTATCTATACAGTCTGTACAGCTCTGTCTCTGCAGACACAGATGTGTAGAAATTCCCAATCACCTACAGCAGTGGCATGTGCCATCTCAGCTCTGCTCCTGCCTCGGTTATCAGTCTAAAGGATAAACAACTGGCATGAAAAAATCCTGACCCACAAGCACTAAACCTCTGAATCCTTGTGAGCATCATGCTCTCTGCTCAGGCTACAAGGTTTTGAGGTCAGCAGGCGCCACTGCCACTCTGCTGAGCTCTGCAAACCACTCTGACCCAAAACTGCCACGGCAGGATGACCCAGATTCTGAAATAATTAATAACATCTTCCCTGATCATCATGTGTGACTGCTCTTGTCTGTTCACATCCTGGGCACAGGCTGGCTGTGTTCTGCTACAGGCAGACACACTCCACATGCCTCACACTTTTTCAAGGCTGACTCATGTTGTACATACACACTTTACTTTTGTTTTTCAATCACAAGGGAATTTATTTCACTGACATCCCTTGGCAGCATATGGCGCTACCAGACAGAGCAGGGATCTGCACAGAACTGCAGCAGCTTTGTTGCTTTCCTCCACGTGCTAATGATATGAAAAAACTTACAGCCTGCTAACACCCTTACTGTTTCCATGTGCATGCAGGATACCCAGAGAGAGCTAAAACACAGCCACAACAACCCCAGGCCGACAGAACGTGCACACACGTGGCACACGAGAGGGAATAAGTGACTGTGACACGGCCTGAAACATCAACACAACATCTGGAAGCACTCTTCCCCAGCCTGCCTCTTTATCAGCCAGATGGCTGCAGAGCCCTGAGCCCACAGGCCTCTCCAAAGGTTCAAGGCCAAGAGGATAAAGTGCTACATCACAGCACTTTTCCATTATGTCAGTTTTTCTAAATCTCTCTGTTCTCCCACGCTTCTCTGCCTGGCTGACAGAAACCCGCAGCTCTGGGTGACTCTGTGCCCCACAAATGACACAAACCCACAGCTCTGGGTGACTCTGTGCCCCACAGACCCCAATCCCCACAGCTCTGGGTGACTCTGTGCCCCACAGACCCCAATCCCCACAGCTCTGGGTGACTCTGTGCCCCACAGACCCCAAATGACAGATCCCCACAGCTCTGGGTGACTCTGTGCCCCACAGACCCTCAAATGACAGAAACCCACAGCTCTGGGTGACTCTGTGCCCCCCAAATGACAGATCCCCACAGCTCTGGGTGACTCTGTGCCCCCCAAATGACAGATCCCCACAGCTCTGGGTGACTCTGTGCCCCCCAAATGACAGATCCCCACAGCTCTGGGTGACTCTGTGCCCCCCAAATGACAGATCCCCACAGCTCTGGGTGACTCTGTGCCCCACAGACCCCAATCCCCACAGCTCTGGGTGACTCTATGCCCCAAATGACAGATCCCCACAGCTCTGGGTGACTCTGTGCCCCCCAAATGACAGAAACCCACAGCTCTGGGTGACTCTGTGCCCCTCAAATAACAGATCCCCACAGCTCTGGGTGACTCTGTGCCCCACAGATCCCAATCCCCACAGCTCTGGGTGACTCTGTGCCCCCCAGATGACAGATCCCCACAGCTCTGGGTGACTCTGTGCCCCAAATGACAGATCCCCACAGCTCTGGGTGACTCTGTGCCCCCCAAATGACAGATCCCCACAGCTCTGGGTGACTCTGTGCCCCAAATGACAGATCCCCACAGCTCTGGGTGACTCTGTGCCCCACAGACCCCAATCCCCACAGCTCTGGGTGACTCTGTGCCCCACAGACCCCAATCCCCACAGCTCTGGGTGACTCCAGGATCAGGGACAGCAGCCCCAGAGCCGGCTGAGGGCTCCTTGCTCCAGGACACCCCAGGTCTGCAGCAGCAAGAGGAGTCAGGCCTGGCTCAGACTCAGTTCTGAGCTCCTGACCCTCAGTTTAGGATGCTCTGGTGCTTTGGCAGAGAAGCCAGCCTAAGAAATTCCCCGTACTCTCCTTGCTCCTGCCTTCCTCATCCTCACAGCTGGCAGCAAGCCAGCAGGTGGAGGCTGCTGTACTGAATTTGCTATATTCAAACAAACAAACCCCACAAATACCCCTTGCTCTGCCTTGTGGCAATCCAGAATAAACTACCCAAAAACCAGGAGCCCCTGCACCGAGTGTGGCACCTCCAAAATCAACCACACCAGCCTCAGGCTGGAAGCAGAGGCAATACTGAGATGGAACTGGTTCCAGCACTAACCACAAATATCCTTTTCTCTACCCCAAGCACACACATCAAACCTCCAGAAGCAGAAACAACAAAGGAAAACAAGCAACCAAGCAGTTGTCTAAGCCTTGTTTTCACTAATCAACACTGTTGTTACCCTCATCAATAGCTACTTGAATCTCAGCAGAAATTGCATTATGAGGCACACAAACATTGCTGATTTCAAGCTGTTTGTAGTTACTTGCCATAGTTGCAAAGCCTTTTTGAGTAATTTTAAGCTAAGTTCTGGCTCCTGGCTTTAGCACCACAAAGTATTTCTTAAAAAAGTAAAGAAGCATGACCCACTTAAATTCTCAAAAGGTAATGGTAAACAATTACTGATGTGATGTATCTCAAATATCTCTTGTGTTCTATTATTTATATCATGTGAAAGGTGTATTAGCTGCTGTTGCATCCAGAATCAAATTGCTTCTTTCAAAGTGCTTACAGTCTAATTATATTCATGCACTAATGACAGGGGAATGTGCAAGAAAGGAAAAGCTGGAAACAAAAATCAGTATTTTTCTTGAGTCTGGGCACTTGTCTCCTGGGGTATGAAGGGGAAAGAGTGCAATGGTTCTCTGTGGTGCAGCAGGGAGATTCCTGAGCAAACACAGCAGAAAACTCCTTCTACAACATGAATTAACCAACATATTTCTGAGCTGATTTTGCTGCAGGGAAGATGAGGCAGTGCTGGTGCTGGAAGCACAGCCCTGCAGCTCACAGCCACACTGCCCCATCCCCTCCACAACCCACAGGGCTCAACCAGCCTGCACACAAAACTCCCACTGGGGACTCACAATTCTCCACTAAATTAAATGAGCTTAACAGAGTATTTGTGCTCTGTGCAGAGGGCTCCCAGTGACAATCAGAAACTCAGAAATGCCCACTACAGCGTGTGCTTTCCCTCAGGTTTCCTACCCAGTTCTTCCCTGCACACAAACATTTCACTCAAACCGAGGCTCATCACGCTTTCAGAAGACAGCAACTATTTACATGCACAAATGAGAGAGGCATTAATTAAAACATTGAGTTTTATTTGCATAATTAGTGCCAAAAATATTTTTATGGGTTAATTAGACTTCATGCAAATTGGATTGTGAAGATTTAATTTGGGGTTTGATAACCTGACTATTATAGTTCTGCAGTTGCAAATCTGCTCAGAGCTACATGCTGTTCTAAAGCTTTGTCCCCCCTTTCCAACTGGTTTAGTTTTCACTCCTGGCAGCCTCAAATGATGCATTTTTCTTTTCCCTTTACCAGTCCTGAGGTAGGTTGACCCTGCTTGGACGCCAGGTGACTGCTAAAGCAGCTCCATCTCTCTCCTCCTCAGATGGACAGGGAGAAAAAAAAATAGAATGGAAGACTCAGGGTTGAGATAAAGACAGGGAGAGGAGATCAGTCACCAGGTGGAAATACATTGACTCAGACAGTCAGCCCATGTGAGCTGCTCATGGCAAGAGGAATTTTTACACATATCCAATATTTGAGCACAGAAAACAGAAGTTAAAACCTGCTCAGGTTCTCTGTGCCTGAAGGTGTAGTGCAAAGCAATAACCCACCCAGCACCCACCAAAGATTTCATGTTGCTCCTCAATGAGCCCAGGTTTGTGGCTAACAATAATCCTGGAGCTGGCCAAGCGTTGGATCTGTGCAGTGGGAAGCTCTCTGCATGGATTAATGTACAGCAGCATCCTGAGAGTTCATTGTGATACCTGGGAAGAGCTAATTTCCACTGCAAACACACAACTTTCCTGTGTACCATGGAAGACAATCCTAATTATGGGGACAGCCCTGCTTTTGTGCTGTGCAACAGCCCAGTCCCCAAAAACACAGCAAAGAGGGAGGCAGCAGTGGCAGCCCAGTTCATCCCAGTGCTCCCCACTGGGCTCTGCCTCAGACTGTCACCAGCAGGCCAAAGGAACCTGCAGTTCTGGAAGAATCCACTGTTTTCCAAAGGGGATTCTCCTGTATTACACACTGGGAGGTTTGCACTACCCTGTGCAGTGGCTCACTGTGGAAGAATTCACTGCTTGCTCCATGAACCAGCCACAGAGGCTGTGATATGTTCAGAGAAACAAGGTCAAAACTATCAAACCAAAAAAATTAAAGCTCCAGTAAAACCCTTTGAAATTAAGAATATTCATATTGCTGCCAAAATGACACCACCCCCCAGCCCCAATGTAGGTCTCCTGTATTAATTTTTCCTTTGAACTGGTGAGTTTTATCACCCGTTATAGATCAGCAGATGGTACCACAGTTAACGTGAGTGTCTCCAGATTTCCAGGCTACAGGTTTAATAGCTGTGAGCAGCGCTAATATGAGCCTCAAGTCTTTCAAGCCCTGAATGGTATCATGGACATAAATGAGTTTAATGTGCCGAGAAGATGAGGTTTCATACCTGTTCCTTGAACTTGGGGCTATCCTCTGACAAATAACTGTAGTGGTCGAGTGCTTGCCACCATTGCCCACCTCTTGTTTCACGTCCCACTGCCGGGGGTCACTTGTCCTTGCACCGAGAATGTTCACACCCTTCTTCACCTTTGCCCTGTTGGAAACAGCAATTGGGAAAGGTTTACAAGCCTCATTCAGGACTGGGATGTTTGGATGCAGCTCAGGCACAGGGATTTCAGCAGAGCAGTTTTAAGGTAAGTATCAGATGTATTCTAACCCAGCAGTAAACAGGAGAGGGAGACCATGAATGCAGAGCTTTGGACACATCAGTTTATGGACAGGGCCTTTTTATGTTCTGCCAACAGCAGGCTGGAGTTAGGAGTCACACTGAACCTGTAGGAAAACCTGCACTCAAGGTTCTTTATTCAGGAAATATTTTTTATGGAAAGAAGCCTGTCCCAACACAGAAGCCTCTGGAATGTTTGTCTGTATCAAGGCAAAATTGTGCCTCATCACTGCACAGAGGAACGCTCCACTGGAGGCTTTTTAATAACCCAGTTTTATTCCAGATGATATTCTTCTGGATATCAGTGGTCAGGTTGTTGCTCCTCTGCCTGACAATTTCCTCTTTCCTGCAGATTCCCAAGGAAAGTCCTGTT
Organism: Poecile atricapillus; assembly: GCF_030490865.1. NCBI lineage: Eukaryota > Metazoa > Chordata > Aves > Passeriformes > Paridae > Poecile > Poecile atricapillus. The sequence continues at coordinate 1,185,506 of NC_081264.1, forward strand.
TGAAATCTCCAGCCTGGAGAGAACACAGCTGTTGATTAAGACAAGACTTTGTAACCCAGAGATGTTCTTACAGGACACAGATTTCTGCCACTCTCAGCTGTTACACCCTGTGGAAGAGTTACCTGTATTTATCTAGCGATGCTAATACCATCAGCAACAACTGCGTGGAGGGCTAATTACAGACCACTTGTTAATTAAAGAGCATTTGTAGCATGAATTCCCAGCAAAGGTGCTGTTTGGGTGCAGAGTGTTGAACTGCTGATGCTCAGCTCTGTCACAAAGCAGCAGGAATGAAGATGAGGAGTGACACAGCCCTGCTCTCCTGCAGAGTGAGGGACAAGAGGATGAGGAGGGAGGAGGATGCCACTGAGGAGTGCCCAGCCCTGGGAGCAGTTTGGCCTCATCCTCATCCTCATCCAGTGAACACCACAGCTCACCACAGCCTCTCCCAGCAGGGACTGGCTTCACCACAGCACAGAGGCTGAACTTAAAACCACAGCTTTCTAAAATATTCATGCAACACAAAATGTTAGTTACTGAGCAGAAATCACCATCCAGCAAGATGCTGTTATCTTCCTGACATTTATGAGGGCTTGGCCCCTAAGTTTCTTTAAAAACCTGTTTTTTGCATCTTCAGCCAATAAAACACTCAAAAGCTGTCGTTAGGAGTGACTGAGAGTACCTGTCTTCTTGCAGTTTTTCAACAAAACACAATTAATTTAAGGTATTGAAGGAGAAAAATTGGAGTTTTTTTCTCAGTATAAAAGCATAAATGATTAATTCTCTCATTTGTAACATGAAACACCGTGGAGCTTTACAGAATCCTGTCCTGCTCTTGTAAAAATAGCCTGATGAATCTCTCATGCCTTCAGCTGAATTACTCAAGCAAAAGCAGGAAGGCAAAGGAAGAATCAAATTCATTCCTGAAGGTTCATTAAAGCTTTAAGTCCCATTAAGTTCTCCAGTATATTACAGTTCAAATAAATGAACAATAAATAAATGTTTCAGTGTTTACAAGATCTTGCCAATCTTGAAGCTGTGTAAATCCAGCAGTATTTCTACAGCAATCTGTATTTTAGGAGATGTTTGGATGTATTTTAGGACACTGCAATTTAGCAACTGGAGAGAAGTAAAAACTCATCGTTTATACTTTGTTCAGCTGTTCCTTCAGACAGGCTCTGAAATGACAAAACACCGCTCAAAATGAGCTTCCCGTGTTTGGATTTTCAACAGAATCCAAGAATTACAGCTCTGTCAGCAGCTGCAAATTGCTCTTTCCACCATGGAGCTCGACACAGTCGATACCTGGGCTCCTGCTAATTAGGATGGGCACTGTGGATGGCCAGGGTTAGTGGTCAGATACACTGCCAGAGGACCAGACCATGGCTGCAATGCCATTTTGTTAATTAACTACAGGATGGGGCATTAAGTTGAGTGGTTTGCACATATGCCATTATATAAAACCCATTAAAAAAAAAATTCCATCCCAGGGTAAAGTAGGTTACGTTTAGTGAGAAAAATCAATGTTGTGATTGCACTTAGGACTGGAATTAGGGAATGAACACCCAGAAGATTGAACTTCCGAAATAAATATGCAGAAGCACAATTTGCAACTCTCCCTCTAAAAAGGGCATCGAGTTTTACATAACAAGGTCAATGAATGAATCAGAATTAAGTCAGAAGGAACTGAGCCCCACACAATTCCAAATGCAGTCTGTACACATACGCTACAAATGTTTTCACTCTGATTTTTATTTACTTGGCATTCGAGTGCTATCAAGGAAAAGTCTATTTAATTACTTAGCAAAGATTTGTTGACCTTGTTGGATGTTTGTGATTAAATATTCATTTTTTTTAATCAATAGTGCCAAATTTGTACATAAAAATTTGTAAGTTATACCACTTCAACCCCAAGACAGAGGACCTGGAGGCCAAATGACCCGACAGTCTCCTGTATTTATCTCACAGTATTTATAAATTTACCGTGTTTACTTAAGGTTGGTGGGTAGGGTGACAATAATAGAGAGGACAAACAGCTGAAATACTTTGGGTTTCCTCCATGTGGGGCTCCCCACTGCACTTGGGAAGTTCTTTCCCTTTTTGCTTTAGAGTAGATCCTCACAGAGAGCTCTGTGAGCATCCACCAGCCACACCCTGTCAGCCTGGACTTCACCAGAGCAAAATCCTCCCCTCCAACGTTATTGCCAACAATCTCCTGGGAGTGCCACTGGATCACCCAGAACCAAATATCACAGAATCTAGGGGCAGCAGCTGGCTCCTGTGAGGGTGATGTGTGTGAGTGTGCTGGAAGTTCAGCACAGCTTTTGTTCTCCTGCTAAAAGCAAAGCTGGAATGGCAGGATGGAGCACAGCCCATCCTTGAGAACAGAACAGCACAGGTCAGCTCCAGCCCTCGCTCCCTCCCTCTCAACACATGGCAGCCACAACCCTGCGAGATTTTCTTGATTCAACTTCTGAGGTTATTAATGCATAGCACAGGAAATCTCTGCCTCAGCTTTGTCTCAAAATAACTGTCTCTCTTTACATCTCTCAAATGGAGAATTAAAAGATTCTGCTGGCATGCAGAGCAAGCAGCAACTCAAAGACATTACAGAGAGTCTCCAGCAGCTTACCTAGGAATCATGACTTAATTCGTGTTGAGACCAAGTAAAAGCATTTATTTACTCACACTATCACACAGCAAATGTACAATTTCCAAGCAAATATTTCATTTCCAACTCAAAGCTTTCAGTTATACGCAAAGATTTCCATTTAGCACCCCACCTTCCTTACACGTCAAATCTAGAAATGATGCTTCTAATTAATGCATTCTGATCAACTATAGATGAAAATCTAATTCTTCCATCCCACTATCCTCAAATTACAATAAATGTCAGCAGTATTTAGATATAATACTGTACAGCTATTAAAGACAGCAACCAAAAGGCAACTGAATCAGCAACAGCCAGAGCTGGAGATGGGACTTATGATTTAAGGAGCTCAAATTACAGCTTCCTACTCCACTTGAAGTTTTAATCTTGTGGAACTGCTATGGGCATGGAAGGGTTCTGCTACCTGCAGCGGTGCTAGAGAGGACAGAGTGCCCAGTGCTGCCACCAGTCCTTCCCATGCAGGATTGTGCTGATGTGTGCTGATGTTAGAGAGCATCTCTGCTCTCACTGCAGAGGGATTCCTGCTCGGAAGGCAGGTCCAGGCAGAGCTGCCGTGTCTGATGTGCTGTGCTGGGGACAGGCAGCTGCAGAGGAAGGCTCTGAGCTCCAGGCACGCCGAGCTGGCAGCAGCAGTGGCACAGGGCAGGGGAAGGGCAGGGGAAGGGCAGGGGAAGGGCAGGGGAAGGGCAGGAGTGTGGCTGGAGCAGAGCAGGGATGTGCCCAGCACAGGGACCGCTCACCCAGGCACACTGTGCTCCAAGGTGTACCCAGAACCCCGGCTACAGGGCTGCTCCAGAGAACAACCAGCTCCATCAACACTCAACTGCTGTGCTCAGGAGTGTCTGGAACAGCTGCCCAGCCTCCGAGCTGTTTGCTGTTAGGCTGCTTGCCATGGTCCGAGCAGGGCTCCAGCCACAGCTCCCTGGGCACTGTGCAGAGCTCCCCAGAGGATGCTCCTGTCCCTGCTCCTGTTCCTGCTCCTGTCCCTGCTCCTGTTCCTGCTCCTGTCCCTGCTCCTGCTCCTGTCCCTGCTCCTGTCCCTGCTCCTGTCCCTGCTCCTGCTCCTGTTCCTGCTCCTGCTCCTGTCCCTGCTCCTGTTCCTACTCCTGCTCCTGTCCCTGCTCCTGCTCCTGCTCCTGTCCCTGTCCCTGCTCCTGTTCCTGCTCCTGCTCCTGTCCCTGCTCCTGTTCCTACTCCTGCTCCTGTCCCTGCTCCTGCTCCTGCTCCTGCTCCTGTCCCTGCTCCTGTTCCTACTCCTGCTCCTGTCCCTGCTCCTGTTCCTGCTCCTGCTCCTGTTCCTGCTCCTGTCCCTGCTCCTGCTCCTGTCCCTGCTCCTGTCCCTGCTCCTGCTCCTGTTCCTGTTCCTGCTCCTGTTCCTGCTCCTGTCCCTGCTCCTGCTCCTGTTCCTGCTCCTGCTCCTGTCCCTGTCCCTGCTCCTGTCCCTGCTCCTGCTCCTGTCCCTGTCCCTGCTCCTGCTCCTGTCCCTGTCCCTGCTCCTCTCCCTGCTCCTGTTCCTGCTCCTGCTCCTGTTCCTGCTCCTGTCCCTGCTCCTGCTCCTGTCCCTGCTCCTGTCCCTGCTCCTGCTCCTGTTCCTGTTCCTGCTCCTGTTCCTGCTCCTGTCCCTGCTCCTGCTCCTGTTTCTGTCCCTGTCCCTGTCCCTGCTCCTGTCCCTGTCCCTGCTCCTGTCCCTGTCCCTGCTCCTGCTCCTGTCCCTGCTCCTGTCCCTGTTCCTGCTCCTGTCCCTGCTCCTGCTCCTGTTCCTGTCCCTGTCCCTGCTCCTGCTCCGCAGTAAATCCCGGCTCCTTACCCTGCCGGGCTGCAGTTTCAGCTGAACAAATGCTGACCCCTTTTGGTCAGTCTTCTCCTGAGCCTCGCTGCTTCTCGATACTCTCTGCTAAACCCTCCCTTGCAAGCCCTTGACTTCTCTGGCTGCAAAGGTCGCGCTGTAAGGAATTCCCTTGGTGCCTCTCCTGAAGCTCTCCTGCTGGCTTGCTGCCGGGCTGCACGCTACAAGAAGTCTCAAAACTTCATGAGTTCTGCCAGAAAAATTTCAGCTTCTTCCTGCCATGATTTACGTTCACTCCTCTCCTCCTTTGTTCCCAGAGTAAATCAGGAGATTAAAGCCAGCTGCAGGAACCCATAAAACCCAGGCAAGAGATTGACCACAGCAATTAAGCAAGATTTGTTCCATTAAGTAAATATTTTTCCTTTCATCTTTCTGTATGAAATGAGTTGCTAGATCTCACTGCAGCTCTGAAGGAACAGGACAAACATCTGCCTGCAAAGCATTACTCATTAAAAGCTGAGAAGCCAGAAGATGACCTGGTTAGCTGTGTCAGCCTCTCATATATGATCCTTTAATCTGCAAAACACACAGGCAGAGTCAGTGTGATGGAGTAGCTGTGGCTCAGCTTAGGGAATTTGGGGATCAGGTATCAGCTCCAGCTTCCTGCTGGGCTCCACACAGGATCCCTGTCTGATCCAGCCCACTCCAGCAGGCAGATGCCACCAGTGCTCTCTGTGGCCACCTCTTTCCTACAGAAATTTTCATTTACAAGCCACAGGCCCGTCTAAGCTGGGAAAGAGAGCCCTCCTCAACTGCAGAATTTAGGTACTAAATGGATTAGGTAATAAATTACTGCTAGTAGCAGCATTTCAGATTTGAAACTGAACTCAGAAGCTGCTCCAAAGGGCCATCCGTGCAAGAATCAGTAAAAGCAAAGACCTTGCTGCTCACAGCATCCTCTCTCCTTCAGGCATTTGTCTCTCATGGTGTATCCAGAAAAAGCCTTCAGGAAACCACTTTTGTAGAAAAAGAGAAATCAGCCTTTAAAATGTCAAAACAGCTAAACTCTAGGCACGCAGTTCTTGTTCTTCGCTCCTTACAATTTTCCTTTCACTTCCAATAGACCACAATGTTGTTCTATTTGAAATGACTTTGGAAAAAAAATAACATGTCAAAACAAAACAAATGGAAATATTTCACTTTGAAAATGAAGTATTAAAATCCTTTAAGGATCTCCAAACCAGAATGCTTAAGCTTCTTGAATATAGGGAGCAGCTGAGGCAGATTTCAGGATTTCTGAAACCTCCTTGGTCTGGCAAATTGGCCTAAATTCAACTTCCCCAAAACTGTGTATTTTGGTGACTTTCATGTCCATCAAAATCATACAGATTCTCCCCACAGTGAGGAGTCCTGAGAGATAAAATAGCTCAAGGACTGATCTTCTGTGGTGTTTCTTACATAACTGAAACTCCCTGATTTCCTTGGAAAATCAGCTGTCTTCTACTTCAATAGGAATAGGTGCTTCATATCCCTTAGGGAGCTTTGGAGAGCTCAGCTCCAAGGCACAAGGTGGATGCTGTCAGCTGTAGTTTAGACTTTTTTCTTTCCAGAAAAGAAATCCAGTGTATTTTGGGATGTTCCAGGGATGGGGTTCTTTGGGTTTTGGGCTGATACCTGTGGTTAACTCTTTATTACCATTACCAGTTCTCTTGAAGAGTCAGCTATCCCCTTATTGAGTTTTAGAAGGAAAGCAAAAAGAGCTTTCTGTGAAGTTTGGATAACCCTGCTCAAGGCACAGACAGTGTCTGAATCTCAGAAGAACAGATCTCTGACAAAACTGCTTTCTCCAGCCCTGAATTTTAATAGCACTAGCTAAGGGATTAGGAAAGGCAGGGGGGGCAATCCAAAAACATCTTTAAGTAAAAGCAGGATGGAAGTACACAACGCAACACAAATAATCTGGATTTGTCTTCCAAGCTGCGAGGAAACCCAATGTGAATTTACAACCTGCTAACATCCTGCCTCCAGCAAAGATAAACACTGCACACCCCTGACGTTCCCAGCAGCTGGCACTGAGCTGCTGCTGCCTTCAGCTCAAGTGCTGCTGCTGCAGAGAAACATCCACTGCAGCCCCTGCTGCCCCAGGGGCTCTCACATCCACTCACAGCCCCTGCTCAGGGCAGCACCCACACCTGGAGCAGCCTCACAGCTTCAGGCAGCTCCTGCAATGCTGGCACAAGCTCTCCCTGCCCTCTCTGCCTTGGACAATTGCTCCTCTGGGGCCACTCAGGTGGCAAAACCACTGATCCTGAGCATCAACAAGGCAGGAGAAAGCAAAGTCCTGCACCAAACAGCTCCAGTTCAACACAAGCCTTCCTTCCTTCCTCCACTCCCCAACCCACAGCCCCAGGAATTCCTCTGGATGTAGAGGTTGCTGCCAAATCCCACAGTTTTACATGAAGTAACAGGGTACAGGGTTAGATATTTATGGATTTTTAAGCCTCAGCTCCCAGAGCCACTGGCAATGAATCCTCACAGTTATTAAGAAATGAGGAAGAGGGAAAACTGAAAGCAGAAGAATAAGTGTTTTCAAGAGCATGAATCCCTAATTTTCCTCTTCCAACACCTGAGACTGACATCTCAGGGCAGAAAGCCCCATTCCTGGTAGGAAGGATGGAGACCCCCTGGTGATAATCACTGTCCCAGGATGGCACAGAACCCTCTCCTTCTCGAATTTACAGTGTACACATTAACCAGCAGCTTTGCTGAGTACATTACCACATCTCATTTGAGACAGGGGACTCGGCCAATATGTTTAACCCTCTTTTCACTTCTACCTTTTACTCATGGAATCAGCAAAAAATCTGGTTTCACAGGAAATGCAAGGGAATTACAGAGAAGAGCAAGGTCTTGCAGTGCCTGAGAGGTGTTTGCAGCAGTGCTTTAATGCCTCTGCTCTCCTCATCCCAAGCACTTGAGATGCTTGACCTCAGCTGACATGGGCACAGCCTGAGTTTGCAGTTCTCCATTTCCTTCAAGGGTGGATGAGTAGCAAAGCTCTTTTCTAATTTGAAACTCAAACAAACCAATGGGTACGAGTGACAGATCCATCTCAGGAGCTCTGCACGGAGTGAAAGAAGTTGATGCATAATCACATCCAGGTAAAATCCCTGGAAAGTCTTTGCTGTGGGATCAGTATGTGGGTGAACACTCATTTATGAATTCATCACACAGGGAGACACAGGAGACCAGGCTGTCTGCTTTGCTGTCACAAAGAGAGCTGGAGTAATCTTTCTCACACCAAAACATGCCTGCTGAGAGAGGCAGAAGAGACAGAGATGGGTGTTGTGTAAATAAAAATCCTACCAGGGTGAATCCAGAGCACAGATTCAGCTGCACATGCTAAATACAAGCTCATGGATCTATTTTATAGGAGCAGAGACACTTTTTTAGATAAGTAAATGCTTTGAGATTATATTTCCCTACTACATCCAGTTTCTATTATTACCAAAAAAAAATCTCTAAGCTGCATATTTGTGACATTCCCCCAGCTGGCAGAGCAGTAGCAGTGCTGAGGAAAATACTTACTGTTTGCAGTGGTTATTAGGATTATTACTTAGACCCCAAGTGACTTTCTGAAGTAATCTTCCCATGCAGTCCCTTTGTGTTTTTAATCCCATCCTCACTCCCCCTCCAGAGGCTGCTCTGAATACAGTTTTGCCATCAGCCATGGAGCTACAAGGGTTGTGTTTCCTCCTTCCCCTCGGGAAATAATTTTGCTGAGATCAGCTGCTGGAAGGAGGAAGGGCCAAATGTCCTTAAAGCAGTGAGAAAGAGAGGAGCTTTCACTCAAGCAGTTGTTCCAAATGCAGCCATGCTAGGTTCCTGTCCAAGCAGCTGAAGAGAGCACGGATCACTGGGTGTTCAGCCCCAGGATGCAGCTCTGTCTCATTTGTAAATTAATCAGATTTACACTGATTGAAGGGTGGAGGTTTTACCTGCAGCCCCCAGGGGAGTGCAGGCTCTGCACCAACCTGTGCCCCAACCCACTGCTGCCTCCTCTCCCTCTGCCTCGAGGGGCTCCTGGAGCAGAGGCTGGACACAGCTAAAGGAATAAAACAGGGATTTATTAAAAGCCCTTCCAAGGATGCACCTTGGGCAGTGCAAGAGCCTGGCTGTGGCTGCACCAAGATGGACCCAAGGTGGACAGAAGATGGGCCCTGGCTCAGGAGTTTTTTATCATTTTTGGTCCATTTCCATTTTGGGGTGAATTGTCCAGTTCCAGCTGCAGGTGATGCAGTCCCAGGTTGCTCTCCTCAATTCGCTGCTGGTTTTGGGGCTGAAGCTGCAGAGGTGCCCTTGGTTCTGGGGCTGGAAAAGGATTGTTGTGTGTGCCTGAGCTGTGAGAACTTGCTGAGGCTCCATGTGAAGTTCAGAGTTAGGTACCAGTACAGAATCTGGAAAATATGAAAGCCAAAGCTTCAGGCATCACCTCCCTCTGAAGCACTGAGCAGCACCAACCAGGGACAACTTTTTGGCACAGCTGAGTGCCCAAACTGTGATGGACAAGGCAGAAAGATAACTCAGATAGCTCTGATAACTGCAGAGCAGGAATTATGGCCACGTGGCTCCTCCACAGCCCTTGGACCACCACTCCCATGCCTGGTTCTTCCTCTGCTCATCACAACCCTCACTCTTGCTGATGGTCACTTTATCAACACAGCTAATCTGGATTAGAACCAGAACCAGCACACCTTGTGTGGCAGCAACACTACAAAAATGGTCTGGGGGGTGGAGCAGACAGAACCGAGAGCTTTTATCACAGAATTGAGTCTTAATCTAGGAAATGCTGGCACTGATCTGTGCTACAGCCTCCAAATTGGGCTCTTTCATGCTTTGAGTTTACCTGGCAAAAGCACAAATCCTCCTGCCCTGAGGCAGTTGCTGGTAGTTTGTGTATTCAGGGACAGATCTGGGATGGGATGGGATGGGATCCATGGGATGGGATGGGATGGGATGGGATGGGATGGGATGGGATGGGATGGGATGGGATGGGATGGGATGGGATGGGATGGGATGGGAGGGGATGGGATGGGATGGGATGGGATCCATGGGATGGGATGGGATGGGATGGGATGGGATGGAATCCATGGGATGGGATCCATGGGATGGGATCCATGGGATGGGATCCATGGGATGGGGTGGGATGGGATGGGATCCATGGGATGGGATGGGATGGGATGGGATCCATGGGATGGGATGGGATCCATGGGATGGGATGGGATGGGATGGGAACTCTTGCAGCTCAGCAGGAGAAAGCAACACAAAAAAACCACGGATGGGATGTGGCTCAGGGAGATTAACTACTGCACAAAACTCCACTCATCCTCCTGCAGCTTCTTCTGGAATTTGTCTTTTTTTTCCCTTGAAAGTGACTGAGAAGAGAGACAGACACACTTTTCTTATCATTAATAAATTCTTCAAAAGCTGCTGGGCTTCACCTTTACTAACTACAGCCTATCAAAGAAAGGGCTCTTTCTAGAGAAACGAGCAAGAGAGAAAGGGAAAAAGCTGCAACCAAAATGAGAGCATGATTTGACACTTTTTTAAACAAGGCACTGTTTGCCTTGGGAATTCTGAAAGGATTCTCATGGAGATGGGGCTGCCTTAGGAGGCAGGGGCAGATGTCTGCACGTGGGAAACCACAAGCTTTCTGGACCAGGTTTTAGATGTTTGATTTGCCAGGCCCATTTGGATCATCAATGTTATCTCAACAACGCTGCTGGACACAACCAAGAGCAGCAGCTCTGGGTTATCATCACCTATTGCAACAGCACATTTTAAGGACTCTTTTTTAAATTCTTCTTTTGAGGCTGTGCTTGTACTTCAAGAGAATGGAGGACTCTTGAAGCCACAGTGAACAGAGTGAAGTCTTGAGAGGGCAACAAGCTGCTGAGCTCCTTTGACATATTGCAGGGATCAGCAGGACGATTCTGGGATGTATCAAAAGAAAACCAGCTGTCAGTGAGAGCCACAGGCAACAGCTTCTTCCTGGATGCAGATATTAAGGTCATGATATACCTAAACCAACATAAAACACCTACAAGATAAACAGATCAATAGATCTGGAACTCTCGTTGTGTTCATTGCTTCCCTCTTTGCGAGGATTCCAGAGTCACGTTCCCTTCATCATCTCCCGGGGAGTCTCTTCTTTCCCCCTCGATGACTCTCCCCAAAAGTCATTTCAATTCATCCAGCTCCAGCCAGCAACCAACTGCAGGGATGAAAATCATTGTGTTTCAGCTTGATGCAGCAGAAACTGGCTGAAGCTAAATAGCAAATGACAGGGCCCAACACAAGCACCTGATCCAGGGCTGATCCAGCAGCAACAAAGGCCTGGCTCTCTCCAAGTGCTGCAGCAGCTTCTCCAACAGCAGCTGTGGCACAGGGAGAACATTCCCAGGGAAATGCTTTCCCTGAGCACAGGGAGCATCCCCTGCAGCACAGCCCCAGCCCCAGCCCCAGCCCTGCCCTGTGCAGTTTGTGCCTGCAGCCACAGCCACATCAAGAGGCTGCAGTTCAGGCTGTGGCTGTGCCAGGAGTGCAGCAGAATGCCTCAAAGAGCAGACACCCAACTAAAAGAGCACTAATGGATATGATTATATACAGGATTATATACAGGATTATATATGGGATTATACAGAGGATTACACATCCTCCTGCCACTCCCTCTGAGGCGCTCAGGGCTGCCCAGGCTGCTGCACACTGGTTTGGGCCAAAGACAAACTCAATTTCTGTGCTGCTCTGCCAATACCTGCAGGTACAGGAGAGAAACCCCTGCTCTACCTGCAGGTACAGGAGAGAAACCCCTGCTTTACCTGCAGGTACAGGAGATAAACCCCTGCTCTACCTGCAGGTACAGGAGAGAAACCCCTGCTTTACCTGCAGGTACAGGTGATAAAGCCCAGCTTTACCTGCAGGTGAGGTGATAAAGCCCAGCTTTACCTGCAGGTGAGGTGAGCAAGCCCAGCTTTACCTGCAGGTGAAGTGATAAAGCCCTGCTTTACCTGCAGGTGAGGTGAGCAAGCCCAGCTTTACCTGCAGGTAAGGTGATAAAGCCCAGCTTTACCTGCAGGTACAGGAGATAAAGCCCAGCTTTACCTGCAGGTGAGGTGAGCAAGCCCAGCTTGGCAGGCTCCTCTTGCCGTGGCTCCAAGGCTGTCGCTGTGAGGGATGCCCAGCACCTGCCCCATGGAGCAGGGAGCTGCTGAGGCTGCTGGGACAGCACCTGCCAGCCCATTTAATGCCTTAGCAAAGCTCTCCCTGCCTCCTGAGCCATCCACTTCCTCATCTGAAAGGTCTTACATAAAACAACCAAGAGTTATGGGGTATGCAACAAGCAAGGATATAGAGAAATGACAAGTACAAAGAGAGGAATATGAATAATATACAGAAGAGGCCATTATTCTATGTATCGAGGGAAAGTGTTTCTGCTCCTTACAAAAGGAAGGATTTATCTTCCCCTGATCAAAGGTGACAAAGCTGGAATGTTAATGCTAGAAAAACACAGGGAGGGCAGGAAGAAGGCTGCCAGCAATTTCACTTTGATTTCATCAGCTGATGGTGCAATTATACATTTATTTTTCCTGAGAGCAGCAGACACTTTCACACTCAGAGTGTTCACACCAGGAGAGACAAATGACTGAGTCTCACAGCTCTTTCTGCAGAATTCCTCACACGTTTCCCTCAAGCAAGACACTGATGTTCTCCATCTCCTGTCCTTTAGGGCTGATACAGCTCATGCTACTGACAACATTAAGGGGGACAAGACTGGCCATCAGGTACAGCAGTTTCACACAGACATAATTCAGGACCAGCTCTGAGTCTGCTTTGCTGCACTTGAAAACCAGGTCAGGCCTTTAGTACCTGGAGCTCCCTGAGAATTCCAGCCCCTTTCTGGGTGGCTCAGCAGGTGTGTGCATGCCCTGCTCCAGCCACACGAGCTGGGGATGCTGAGCAGCTCCCAGCAGGAGCTCCTGTGTCAGAAACCATCACACAACAGGACAGGAACACGCAGCCATCTCTGCTCCAGTGCTGAATGCAGCCACAGCAGCCTGGGCACATTTTCCTCTCACACAGAGCTTGGGCTGTGCCATTGCTGTGAGCACAAACAGCAGCCTCCAGAGAAGAGCTGGGAGCTCTGCTGTGCTGTCACACTAATGCATCACCACAGAGCTCAGACCCCAGAAGGGTTTGTTAAAGGGAGAAGAAAGGGGAAAATTCACATCATAAATTGCTGGAAGAGCCCTGATTTTGTTTGGATCAAACTACTCAAGCTCCAGGTATTATCCACTTGCACATGGAGCTGAAAACTTATCCCAGTCCCAGAGACCTGTTGTTTGTGGCACTGACAGGGAGAGCCAGTGCTGATTTTGAACACAAAGAAGCACTAAATTGAATAAATCCCACCAGCAGAGCTGCCCTGAGTTAACATGCAGAGCGTGTGCCAGCTTTGCAATGAGCCCACATCACCTTGGAGTCATCCTGAGCCACCCACAGCAGTGTCCCAGAGCACAGCATCATCCCTGACTTCATTTTATGTCATAGGCCACAAGGACACTCTACACTTTATTAGGAAATGGTAAGGCCACCCTTTCAGCATATAAAGAGTAACAAAATGTGTAATTGTGTTCTGGAAGAGCAGCAGTGGAACTGATCTGGAAAGATCTGTCCAAGATCAAGAGCTTCAGCTGGGGGAGGCAATTTCTGCCACCTGAGCAGAGGTGCCCGAGCTCCAGGGCTGCCAGCCCCAATCCAGTTACTGAAGTGTGCTTTTAGCTGCCATCTAATTTAGTCTTTCACTGCCAACCCGCTCTCTCAATCCAATTTTACTGATTTTGAAGAACCTTTGCCCTCCTAATCCCATCAGATCAGCAGTTTTAAAAAAAGATTTTACTGCAGGTGATGCAGAAAATAAACACCACCCCTACCACGTGCTTTTATTCCTTCTTCCCTCGTCAACATTAGCCCCTAACAACTCTTTAACACCTGGGAATGTGTTGGGAAATTTGAAATTTGCTTATTTGGGCCTTTTAGTGGATCCCTCCTCGCTGGAATCTCCCAGCCTCGGTTTGCAAGGGTGGCATTCAGAGCAGCAGTGACCTATTTTTTATTTTTTATTTTTTATTGTTTATTTTCACCTGTGCTGTTGACACAGCTGAAGGCCCCAGGATGAAGCCATCTCTCCCAGTGCATGTGGGATCCTCTCGTGGCTCCTGACGTTTGTCCAAAGCTCCTGGTGAAGATCAGGAGCGCGAGCTGAGCAGCGCCGCGGGGAACGGGGGGTTCAGAGGCAATAAATCCATCCCACCACTGGGGAGACAGGAGATTTACTTTCTAATGATAAGGCAGAGAGCTGAGAACTGGGAGGTTATGAAATCATTGCTGCAGCAGAGAGGGGTTTGAAGGAACAAAATTGCGTTTCTGCGTTCGCATTAAAACTTCTCCGAGTGGAGGGGAAGGGAGGGAGGGAAGAACAGCAGCGAGATGATGTTTGTATTCCCCTGGCTGAATACTCAGAGAACATTTCAATTATGAGGATTTGCCCTCTATATACATGCAAAAAGAGGCTTGGTGGCTGCAGTAAATAACACAAACCTCATGGAAACTGGAGTCACCTTGCAGAGGAACACTGAGGCTGATCCGTGCTGTGATTTCTGTACCAAAGCGCTGAAAAACAACAGCAGCTTTTCATTTGTAATCTCAACAAATTCAATGTAGGAGCTATTGATGGAAAATGAACTTAGAACCTCACATTTCTTTTTCTTTTTTCCAGGGTAGGGCTGCACTTTAAGTCGCTGGCTTTAATAATGGAATAAGTGCATTTGTCTCTTGCAGGCCTGAAAAATAAAGCACTGAGCAGTAACATATGGAACATGCCTTAGGCAAGAGACTTTCTTCTGGTATTGCTATTTTTCTAATAAAATTGAAATCATGGCATGAGTGCACATGTTTTTGTAAAGTGTTTCACAGAGGGTGGTCTAAAATAGATGCAACCAAAAAAAACCCCAGACTTTTTTTAATTAAAATTGCTAATTTCAACAGTTCAAAACACAGTGATCTGGGACCTAATCTCATGGGATGGAAAGAAATAAAAAGAACTCCACAAGTTCTCCTCTTTTGAGTTTATCCTTCAAATTCTTGGGGAAATTTCTTCTGTAAATATAAAATAAGGGCTCAAAACATCATTTTATAATGTGAAGTCACTGTCCTCCTGCCATCCCTCAACTGTATGCTCCTCTTAAAACAATAAATGAGACTGAAATTGCCGAGGAAATTGTGTTTAGAGCAGCACTGATGTTAAAAAGCAAGGCAGGTGCTGCCCTAAAATTCTGCAAACTGCACTGAGCTTGTTTGCAGACAGGATAAAAACTGAGGGAGTGCCAGGCTGGCTTTTGGCTGCTATCACTGCACAGAGGAGCAGACCCAGCCTAAAAACACACATCTCACAGAGCGTGGATCGATTTAAACCTGCACCTCTCAGGCCTTTGAAGCTTTGCTCTGGATTCCCCTCTGCTCCAGGCAGTTTAATCTGAATTTCTGTCTGAATTTCCCTTCTGCAGGCAGCCCCTCCCTGCCTGGGAGCTGCCTGAGCCTCTCAGCCGTGTTAGGCAGGAGCTCTGGGGCACAGCAGTGATAAGCAGGCAAAGTACAAAAAGCACAGAGCAGCCTCAGGCACTGAGATTACCTTTACATTGGAACATCTTTGATGCCAGCTCCTGGACAAGAAATGCACTTGACTTATGCTCAGTAAAAATTTATGTTTCCTTCCATGCACGTCCCAGTATCAAGCTAAGTCTAAAACTGAACAACCTGGAAAAAAATAACTCCAGTGAAAGGTCGTGACTTGCACGAGGGTTTTTCCTCTTGGAAACACTCATGTGGTGGGTCTGCCTGGGTAAAATATTGTCCAAACAAAAGCTGAATTTCCATCGAGTCTGTTCTGGTTTCAGACTCACGTGTCAACAGCTCCAGAGGAAAGAGGTTTGTTTGTTGTTCTGGTTTGTTGTTTCACACTTACAGAGTGGCTGATTGGAGCTGGGAGCCTCTGAAATGCTCTGCAACAGGAATGCTCTGCAGCAAACAGCCTGATCCAACATCAAACCACTGAGAACTGCAGAACACATCCCTGTCTCTTAAATTACCTCTTCTCTTACCATTTTTTGCCCTTTTTTTTCCCCAATGGCTGTAATAAAATTCAGAAAAGTGATATCCTCCCCCTTTTCTACTGCTGCTATCAGATTCCTCAAGGAACATCCAACATGGAACCTTTTTGCTGATTCCCACCTGGAGCTTGTGTTTATTCCATTTGTGCATGTGGGAAATGGGGCACCTTCTGCAGAACCATTTGAATCAGCAAACATCTGAACTGCAAAATATGGAAAAATTCTACCCCGTGAGTGTTTTGACAGCAAAAGCTGTTCTGCATCAGCTCCAGATTCCAGGGGAGCAGAGCACTGTCTGAAAGGACTCGTGCACACCCTCTGAATGGGAAGCAGAAATCCAATTAAATAAATGGAGAAGGCAATGAGTGACAAAATTTAACAAGCCAAGGTACGATTAATGTCCTGTTCCCTTCCAGGATCTGGGTAATGAATCAGATTTTACACCTCGAGCTTCCAACAACGTCTGCAGAGATAAACTAATGGAATGTCCATTGCCCTGGCCTAAGATTGACATATTCTCATCAAATGCTTTGTGATTGTATAAATAGCGTGGAACAAGGGAAAATCAGGAGCACACAGCACGTAGAAAACCTCCACAGACACCTCATTTTTCTCTATTCAGCAGGAAGCAGCAATGCAAGCAGAGCTGGAGGGTGTATTAAGAGGCATTTGTGCATTTCAGCATTCCTGTCTTACCTGAAGGTGCTTGATAAATCCAATGCATATAAATAAAAAGGAGAGGGGTTGCAGTGCAGGCAATTCCTGCTGCTGACTTCTCATTGCTAAGGTTCTAATTCAAACATCACCCATATGAAAATTATTTCTAGATGATTATTGAAGTGTAGCCCTTGCAGGCAGGAAAAGCATCGCTGTTCATGAGCCAAGGTGTGCTGGCACCGCTCTGTAGAGGGCAGGGAGCTCAGAAAGCTCGGCTTACCCAAGGTCACAGAGTCTAAACTGCAAATAAAGGATCATTACACCTGATTTCCTGTCCTCTGCTGTGGTGGGCACCATGAAATCCAGTGTGAATCCAGGGTTACCAAGTGACTGCTCTGTACATTTGAGCTGGAGTCTCTCCACTGACAGCAGGAAGGATCTCCCCAAGGAGGAGCCTCCCCAAGCAAAGATCAAAGAACAAGTAAATGGCAGAGTTTAAACAGCACCAGTTCAGCCATGAAATGCCTGTGTGAGCTATTCTTGATTAAAGTTTCCTTCATCACACTCCACAGCCATGGAGGCAGATGAAGAATTCCAGGGCAGAGGCACTTCCCAGCCCAACTGTGCAACCCCAGACATAAACCAAGAGTGAAAGCTGAGCTTTCTGACAGCTTTATCTGTCCACAATATTCACCTGTTGGTTTTGGTTGCAGCTGATACTGACACGGTAATTTGCACTCTTATTCTACAAGCTGTTCAATTTAGGAAGCTGACAGTCCTTCCTGACACCTGGGGCACCTTTTATAAGAATGTTTTTAGTGTGTCAACATCAGATATTTTGTGAATATGGTTGGGTGATGCAGCATTTCTAAAAAAGCTCAGAAATCAGGCATTTCCCCAGTCTGTTCCAGGATGGGGTAAGCTCAATGAATGGCAGAGCTCTGCAGTAAAATAAACCCAGCCTGTTTTGTTCCTGATGTGACTTTAACTCACCTACAGTGAAATTCACTCCCTTGCACACCCCCAGGCTGAAGCCTATTCACCTTTTAAATCTTCAAAATAGGATTAGAGGATTTAAGAAGCACAGAAGCTTTGCCTTTTCCATCTAATTTCTTAACGAATTTTTTGCATTAATGGGAGCAAGCACTGCAGCCAAGCAGTCAAGATTCTCAACGGGGCTGTGTCAAGGCTTTGGAGAAGACAATTCCAAGCACAGAGAATGAACAACTTCCCCAGTGTTGAGCAGCAAAATATTGATTGCTTTAGTGCTGACACAGAGTTGGAAGTCAGATACACAGAAGTGAAAAATAAGACATTACTTTTTCTACCTTTTCTTTATTATAAGGATTTCTTAGCGTGATGTTTTGGAGTTGATACTCAAAGCCAGTCTTGAATGGCTTAGTACACACTATTCTTTAAACAGGTCTGACTTAGAAGCAGTTCTTGACATTCCCAACAACCCAGGGGAAGGTTTTTAAGACAGCAAAATGAACATTAATTAGCAGCTATTTACTCCTTTTAATAAGCAAACACGTAAGAATGAAAACTGGAAGTCACCTCATCATCCCAAACCATCTTAATCTCAGACACCCTGCATCACAAAAGTTTCCAAACTCTTTCTTGGCACCTCCTGCAGGCCTGTAGGCAGGCTTTTATCTGAGGATCTGAACACCGTGTAGGAGCATTAGCTAATTAGATTTCTTGCAACTCCTCTAATATCAGAAGCACTTAGAAGAGAGATAAAGGCAGGATTAAACCACAGAGCCAGGTCTCTGAGACACCCACGTACCCAGCGAGCTCCAGCATGAGCTCCCCTGTGCATCAGCTCCAGCACTGCGGCTCTTGCAGCTCTCACAGAGGGTCTGATGGTGTTATTTATGTTATCCACGTTATGTATTCTGTGCCCAGAGGCTCCAGTCACAATCAAAACACCGGAGAAACCGGCACATCCAGGAGCCACATCCCAAAGATCGGTGCTGGAGCATGTCCAGAGAGAAACTGCTTTGTGTCACCTGCCCAGGTGTGCAGAGAGGGAACTCCTCGCTCCTGTGTCCTTTCCTGGGAGCAGTGAAATGTCCACAGTGCCCTGGGCTTGTCACACACACACAGATCAGCCCCAGGAGCAGTTTGCCTCTGCAGGAAAGGAAAGCTGGAAGTGCTGCTCCAGGCACAGCAGTCCCAGACACAACCAGGGGGGATTGTTGGGGTGTCAGGCAGGGCCAGGGGCTGGACTGGATCATCCCTGGGGGTGCCTTCAACTCAGGCCATGCTGTGAGTTTATCAGTCCCACCAATGACACAATTAAATCCCCTCTCAATGGCTGCTTCGTGCTCAGAAAGGCAAAGCAAGGCACATGGAAACCTGTAAGAACAGCAGCTTTCCACTGCTGACTACCAGAGATGAATCCTCCAACCAGCCCCCGAGTGCAATCACAGCTTATTGTCATTATTTTGCATTTTTAAGACGTTCAGAAACACTCAGGAATTAAACTGTGAGTGCAGCCTGGTGTCATTAATCTGCAGCTCACTGAAGATGAGATTTCAGAGCAGCAGCAGTGAAGGGAAGGCACAGCTCGGGATGGAACCGCCCCAGTTCTCCTCTCCAACTTCACGGCAGCTTTGAGGAGCAAAAAGAATAAATGCAAAATGAGCATAAGGAGGTCTAGGCTGGAAAGCAGACATATGCCTGGCTCTCATTAGAGTTCCTGGGAGATGTAAGCAAGCATCTGTCAGGAGAACCAGACCCTGTGAAAAAGTAGAGATATAAAATCCCAGATCGCTTCAGAGAGGCAATAAAAACAGTATGGGAAATTTATAACAATCCGGCGTAATTGTTCAAAGGTAACTGCTTCAAGGACTCTTAGGAGGCTTGTAAAGGCTTTTTTGACTGATAAAAAAAGGAGCAGCGTTTTTAAGAAGGGATAATTTAAAGCACAGGTCAGCACAGCTCTGCAGGCAGAGGGGACAGTGATGAGCGTGTGATCGCTGACCTTCCACTGGAAACCTAAAGGGAAAGCAGCCTGCCTAATGAGATGTTATTTATTTTTGCACAAGGCATTTTCAAACTGAAAAACCATTCAGTGCCTTTAAAACTCCACAGTTAAACACCGAGAAGGAAATTTGCAGGTCCCAACACCGGGAGCTTTGAGTGCAAGGAGAAGCCAAGTGGCTCCATTGATGACATTTCCAGAGCTTTATGCAGGAAAGGTTCAGCATCTCCCTGATCCAAAATTCCTGCAAGGAAAGCAGGGTTTGGAATGTTTATAGTTCAAGGATGTTCCTCTTTGATCACCCAGCTGAGGGAAGGCACACTCTGAGAGATGGACTGTCAACAACAGGTGTGCTGTTAAAGCTGAAAATATTCAATTTCTAATCAGAAGTTACTATAATGATACATAACAAAAATTCAGGAATAAGAACTTTTTGCAGAGTTCAGCCCATTCTGGATTCTGCTATATTCTTGGGAAATGTATCGTCACCAGAAAAGCACTTTTATAGGTCTATTTTATAGGTTATATATAAAATAATTCCTAGCTTCTGGAGATTTAAATTTAAGATGTTATTTTTCCCTTGAAAGTATTAATTTTCTTCTGAATAATTTCCTAGGCTATTCAATTGCTTCCAAATTTTGCTCTGTTATTAAAAATACATCATTTAACCTAATTTTTGCTTTAATCACAACAGAATCAGGCCAGGTGTCTATGCCTTTGTTTGATAAATGTATTGCTCCCAAATGAGAATATATAAACATTAGCAAAAACCAACAAAACAACTGTTTATATTGAAAAAGAAGTAGTAAATATTGTGGGGTAAAATATCCCTTCCTGGGAATGAACACTAATCCTGAAGGAATAAACCATGCAAGGGGTCTTTTCCAGCATGTTTATTTACAATAATAGAGTTGTCACGTTTATTTGTTTGTACCTCCTTTGAATTTCCTGAAATCACTGCTGGAAAATGCTAAAGGCAAAAAGGTAATTCCAATCACCCAAGCTTGTCATCAATGACTCCAAGAAATGGAGCACACCTGTAAATTACAGAGATTAACTCAAATTCCAGCCACCAAGAGTGGCACAAACTCTGATTTTCCTCTTTGGCCAAGGCACAAACGAGGGGGAATCAAGAGGATCCAGCTCTGCAGAGCAGCCAGGGCTTTGCAGGGAGACAAAAGCCTTTCATTTTCCTGCTGCAAAGGGAGGAGATTTTTATGTGCTGGAAAAGTTGGGTTTTAGACACAACTACTTAAAGGTAGAAACACACAATGCCAGGGAGAAGACACTGAGATCATTAAATCTTTATGGGTACTTTAAATCCTATTGACAAGAAGTGACAGAGATTAAAAGAAAGGATGGAAATGTGGCAGCCAACAGCCATTGCATCACAGATGGAAAGCAGGAAAGGGTCAGAATTATTTGCAAAATCCCTGGTCATCCCTGGTCTGACCTAACTTGCTGATCTTCTTCCTACATTAATTGGCAAAAGAAAAGATGATGCATTAAGATAGATAGTCCTTAAGTGATCCATATTTTATTTCAGTTAGCTTTATGCTCTCTAATTGATTTTGTACATCCATACTCACATTCCCCTTCAACCTTCTCCAGGTTCCCTTTCTAATTAATTCCCATTCTTTCCCCAGCAGCACAGAACAAGACAAGGTCAGGGACCCTCATCCTGTCCCCTCCTCCCAGCGGGGTCACACTGAACTCAGAGCAGGCTGCTCAGGACTGCTGGGTTTGGAAATCCTTCAAGGACATCAATTCTACAACTTGTCTGGGCTTCCCCTTCCATCTTTCCTCTTCTCCAGGCCACACAAGCCAGGGCTGCCCCATTTTCCCCACAGAGACCATTGCACAGTTTGAAAAGAACTTTCTGAACTCTCCAGCAACAGCCACTCCTTCTCACCTCTGCCAGTTATTTAATTCCTGCAGTGAGTATGAGGACACAGCACTGCAGGTGGATCAGGAGAACCCAGGGACACCCCAGTGAGGCAATCCTGATGCTCTGACACATGCAGAACACAGCTGCATTTGCATTTGATACCTGCTGGTTCCAAAGACATGAACACCTCCAGAATCAGCACTGTAGATAAATAAATTCCTTGCCTGCATACATCTGATCATGGACTGTGTTTGAAAAGTGAGTGCTAAGGTTGAGATCAGCTTTTTGACTCTCTAGATGAATCACTGTGGTGTCCATTTCTGAAATGAAATCAAGCAGTAGCACCTCAGTGCTGTCTCCCAGACATGAACTGAAATATTTGAGTATCCCTGGGAAGGCAATTTTTCCTTGACTCAACATTTGGCCATGTAACCTTGAAATGCTAGATGTTGTAAATATGATATAGTGCTGCTATAAAACTGGGGGAAAGCATCTGAAACTCAAAATGAGAAGGCAGTGGGAGGAGGATTTCCCCCCACCTGATTGCTGTATCATTCTGATACTTAAAAATGAAATCCCAAAGGCTGATCTTGCGCTACAGAAGCAGTCATTTGTCCCTATTGGAAGCTGCCTGGGTTGATATATAATGCTATTCTCCCAGTCACAGCACATTTCACATCCCCTTTGCCTGGATGGGAGAGCTTAAATGGAAACTGGCTGTGATCAGTGGCCATCCAACAGGTTGTGGGAGCCTTTGGGGGAACAGAGGTGTTTTACAAAGCGCATGGATACGTCTGAAACGAGCAGAAATTCATCACTTTGGGATTGTTCTTTGACATTTGGTATCACCAGGGTGTTGTAGCACAATCAATACCCCCAGTGCTGATGCTGCTCACAGCTCCCTGGCAGAACTGAGAAACTCTTCCTCCCCTTGCTGAGGGCTCAGTGCTGGAACAAGGGGAGTGTGAGATCAGGAACAGCCGGTGCTGCTGGGCTTGCTGCACTCCTGCCACTCCAAATCCTGGACGCAGAAATGGCCACAGTTCTGTAAATGTAGGGTGTTCATCTTCTATGCCTTTACAGAGCATCTTCAAAAGAAATCTTGGTTAGAATGTTTTCCCTTAAAGCCTGCACAAAATCCTTAAAGTAAGTCCTCAAAAGTATCTAGTCAATCATCCTGCATTCCCCTGACTAAATATAAGCATTACATCCATGAAGTGAGTTTGGTTTCACGGAACAGAAACAGATTTTCATGGGTTTTTTGTTTTTTAACGTTAGAGTTAGCAATGAAGGAGTTTGTACTGAGCTATTAATCACTACACCTGATGTCCTCAGAGTGTCAGAATTTCCAAGGTAATGTCCTTCATACAGATAAAATTCCATCTTCCCAACAGCATTTTCTAAGGAACTACCAGATCTTTTACTGAAGTGCCAGGTCAGTGAACATACAGACACCCAAACAAATCCTGATTTAACTGGACCAGTCCTGGGCAGCTGCCAGTCTGATTCTGGAGACTGTGATTCCCTTTTACCTGTTGAACACATTCACACTCCCTGTTGGGAAATGCTTCAAGGAGACTCAAACCACCACAGCAGGGAGCAGCTGTGCTGTCACCTCAGTTCCAGCCCCTGGGATCACAGGGGAACAGAGGCTGCTTTAGGAATTATCAGCCCCAGGTGCTCCTCTCCCCTCCTGCAGGATCTGGAGGAAACCCCCATGACCAGGTGCTCCTAAAGCAATCCCAGGACTACGAGTCTCTCCTCAAACTGAACCCACTGCTGAACAACATCAAAAGCCATTAAATGACCTTTGGATAATACCTCAGTTAAGTTGTGAGAATTGAAGAAAAATGGGTGTAATTGAAGCATCTCTTTGGATGCTACTAAAAAGCTCAATTTGTTTGGCAATTGGGGCAGCAGCTGGAGAGGCCACTGGAGAGACACATTATTGTGCAGCACAGTGATGGGTGAGGAGGCATTCCCCTGCCTGAGCATAAAAATAAGCAGAGCACAGGGAACACCAGGAAAAGGAGGAATGCAATAGACCCCTCACCTCCTCAGGAGTGCAGGAAACCTCCTGGAATAAACTTTCTATAAAAACCATGAATTATTCTCAAAGGTGCTTTATTTGCAGCTGTAGCAGCTGCTCCTCAGGGCCACAAGTGCTGCTTAGACAAAAGCTTAGGAGGAGATTTTGTCATTTCTGTATTAAAGCAGAAGATGATGGACAGCATTGCTGAGTCACAGTGATCAGGATTTTGCAGCATCTTGTGTCTCCCTCAATACACAGCAAACGCTGTATAAATACACCAGAATACCAATGGGAATTTTAAAAATCCGTTTCTAAACCTTGCTGCTGTTGGGCAGACAGTGCTTTAAGATGGAAAATACCTGCAGTCCACAGAAAACCCAAACACACGTTGTTCAAGAAATTATCCTCCAAACGATGTTGTGATTTTGGGGGGTCTGAATGGGAATCAGATGCAGATAAAGTACAACTGCAGAAGTGAAATAAGTACTACACACTGCCCTGGGAGGAGAATTTGCTGTTTCAAATGTCAACAGAATTGCCAAGGTTTCCTCCTACTGAGGAAACCCAAAGATTCGGAACCACACAGCCTTAATGAGATTCAAATGCTCTTGAATTTTCTTAATATAATGTATTTATTCTCCTGCTCAATCGCCAAGGGCTGCCTCCTGCTCCCCTCCCTGCTCTGCTATCACAAACAGCCGAATGCTGGAAGCAGAGGGAGGAAACCAACACAGAAACCTGCCCTGAGTTTTTACAAAATGGTTTTATAGCCAGAGAGATCCAAACCCAACTTTAAAAGAGTCCTTGGGGAG
The DNA here is from genome assembly GCF_030490865.1 of Poecile atricapillus. Classification (NCBI taxonomy): domain Eukaryota; kingdom Metazoa; phylum Chordata; class Aves; order Passeriformes; family Paridae; genus Poecile; species Poecile atricapillus. The sequence continues at coordinate 1,209,566 of NC_081264.1, forward strand.
CAATGCAGACAATCTGGATTTGTACAACTGCACTTTCAGTTAACCTCATTAATACAGAATTATCTTGGTGAAAACACTAGAGGCTGATTCAGAAATCTATGGAATTTCAGAGAAGAAAATCCATTCTGTTTCCAACTAAAGATTCTCTCCACAGAGAGCAGAGACAAATGCAGATGAAGCATGAGAAAAAAGAAAAGAAAAAAAAAGAAGAAACTTTCAACTACCCTCCCTCAAAGGCAGGAACACGACTCACTTTTATTGTCAAAACTCCTTTGCTTTCTAAGCTTCTTCCACTTCTCCCAGTTTTCAGTTCTACTCTTGCTCATCACCCAGCAGCACACCTGGCTCTCTTACAAATTACACCCATTTCAGGATTCTCTGGCACAGCAGAACCACTGCAGACTGTTTATTGCACAAAACCAGGATAATTCTCAGCTTCCAAATAAACTGCTATTATATAAATACATTATAAACTTTGCTACAATAAGCAGAATTTTCAAAATGCATTGCAATAGGAGAGGTCACATGATTGGTTTATTCCAAAATGTTCTCTTTATTCAAATCTCCTTCATTTTATTTTTCATCCTTTTCCTTTTATACCGATCCAGAGGCACAGATATGTGTCAGGCATAAAATGAGAGGACTTTTCCCTGCAGCACAAGAACTGCCTGACTGAAGACGAGCTGGTTAATTGTACAACAGAGTCTTGAACCAGACAGAGCCAAGAGTCAACACCCAGACACCTCCAAAGAAAGGGAAGATAATCAAAGCAACCTGGGGGTCACTCCCAGAGCAGGATAAGCCATTTATTACAACACCAGCTTGCTTAAGTTTGCTTGTTGGGAAATCAAAGCTTGCTGGAGTCACAGGCTGCTCAAAAAAGGAGCAGAGAAATCCCTTCTACAATAGTCTGGCCCTTGACTAGGTGTCCTCACAAGCCATGGATTTTGTGCTGCCCATTCCAGAGGTGAGGAGCAGACAGCTCAGTGGGAAATGGTTCAGCAAACAGAATGGCCAGTGAGTCAGAGCATAGGAGGCAGCAGGAAAAGCAATATGAATTTAAGAAAGGCTCTTTTACTGTCACAGTGTCAAATCCAGGAGCAGCAAACACAATCTCTAATCCTTGGCCTAATTCCAAAGGTTACCCAGAAGAGTGATTTGATAGGGCCCTTATCAGCAGAGTCATCAACACATCCAGCCCCAGCAAACAGCCCAGTGCTGCCACATCCACAGACACCACACTGAATAAAGGGGCTGGAGCACATGGAATCCAGGTGCCAGGTTCCAGGCAGGTGCAGGTGATTCCCATCCTGAGCAGAGAGGACAGAGCAGTGGGATTTCCAGCCCTGCCCAGGACAGGGAGCTCTGTCTGTGCTGCCCATCCCCTGGCAATGCAGAACACAGGGATTGCAGCCCCAGCCCTGCTGCTGACTATTTCCCACAGGAGGCAGCTGCAGTTCAGATTTCACACATTTAATCCAACTACATCTGTTTGTAGCTTTTGATCACTTCTAGTGGACAGAATTCCAATGTGGAAAGCAACAAACCTGCTGTATTTTTAAGGTTTTTGTGCCTTTATCAGTGGATTTAGAATTTGGCCTGAACTTCTGGCTTTCAAAGGAGAGGTCCCAGCTGAGAGGAGCTGAGGTCCCTTCCAAACCCCAACCATTCTGTGATTGTGTGATTTAATCTCTGGAGTTGTGCTCCAGTGCTGAGATCCATAAATAGGCTGAAGTGACTGTGTGTGCTGCTCCATCCAGCCCTTGAATAGGAATTGTTAATGCTGCATCCTAAACCAAAGCGAAACCGCTTAACCTCTGATTTTATACCTGACCTTCCAAGCTGATAAAAGCGTATTTTTCCCCTTGAAAAGGAATAAAGCCATTAGGGAGCCAGGAAATGCTTTATCTCCATCTCAGGACTCTCTCCCAAAAGCCTGCATTCCATTTTTCCTTCTCCTTTGTGCCAGTTTGGCAGTGTGATTACGGGATGCTATCACTGCCTCAAGTGTGGCCACAACACAAAACAGCAGAGACTTGTCCTGCCCTCCAAAAGAAGCAAATCCACGTGTAAGGTAAAGAAATGACATTACCTGAAGACTTTAAAGAGAAATTTTGTAGAGATTTGGCCAGGATAATGGTGTTTAAATAACAACAGCTGGATTGCTTTCATGCATAAGGATCAGGAAAATTCCCTTGCAGGCTGTTTGCATGGTGCCACCTTCACCCACAAATACACAGAGGTATTTGTATTTATAATATATTTTATATTACATTATATTTATAATATATTTGTATATTATAACACACTGCTGGCCTCAGGGCCAAATTCCAGCTGCTCTTCACCCCTGGAGAGGTGTCCTCACCCTCACTCGGGATGAGCAGAGCTGCCTGAGTCTCATGGAGATTTTGGGAATCCAGAATTCCTGTCTCTCTCCCCCAGGGCTGCTTGGTTTCCCCTGCACTTGGAAGCTCTTTGCAACAAGAAGTGACTTGGAAAAAGCCTCAGCACTTACGGGGTGGGATCAGCAGGAACACAACTGCAGAAATGCTGCTTGCCCCAGGAGGATACTGCAAATCACAAAAAGAACTCCCAGCCTTTTTAAAGGATATTAAAAAGTAAAAGCTCAGAAACAGAACTTGGTGAGTAATTGATTTGGGGGATTGCTGGTCAGACTAAACCACTCACAGAGGTAAAATTATTACTGTCAACATAAAATGGTTTTGGGGGTTGCTGTTTACTAGAAGGCAGGAAAAAATGTTACTGGATGAAATGATTTTTTTTTTCTCATAAATTGAAAGGCTCTGTTTCATTTTCAGGTTGTTCAGCTCTTTCTTAAATTAAAATTTGACATATTAATTTCTTTGGCTGCCTCAAAGTCGTACTCTTCACTGAACACATCATTTTGCCAAGAATTTCAGCCAAACTCAGCTCCTAATAATCCCCAGCTATAAACACCACAACAATGGAGTTTTTTCCTTTAGTGGGAAGAGGGAGCCATATAACATTTCATGGAAATAGGGCTGGAGGCAAGAGCAGAACTGTTTCTAGAACTGCAGCTACAGAAAGGATTTGCAGAAGATAAAAGATCTGAGGTAGCAGTGACAATAGGACATTAAAACATTACCTCTGAAAAGGAGCAGGAGTTTTTAATCCACTGTAGACTCTGAGGGTTTAGATTGCACTTCACCTAAAAATCAGCCTCTATCACAAGAATTGGACATTTTTAAATGCTTAGAGGAAAAACCTCTCTCTCCTGATGCTCTCTACTTCCATCATACATCATTTATCTATTCAAATGGCCCACCCATCTCTTGTTATATTCATGAAAATCATAAAGCAGAGAGAGTTCAGACTTTTTTTAAATTTTCTGTTCTCATTTATAACTCCAGCCTCCTTTTTTTTTTTTTTTGCTTCTGTAGCAGACCATGAACTGTCCTAGCAGTGCTATTGCAAAATGATAAATACTTGAAGCTGGCATTATGTATCAGCCTTTGTTACAAACAGAGTTTCCTGTGATTGTGCAATCCAGTGCTTGCAACCGAGCAGGCACAGCCATTTGTTCAGTTCAAAGATGTTAATAGAATATTCATACCTCGTATCTTTTATGTTGATGGAGTATGAACTAATCAAATTTTCATATTATCTGTGCTCTATGAAACAAAACTAGTCTTTAGACACATTAATTTCTAGCTGAGACTTTTGCCAGTCTGAAACCATCAGATTCCCAGGCCAAACGCTTTGGTTGCCAGGATGTTGCCATAAAATGAAGTTCTGATTGTGTTTTCAGCCACCTTAGGAATTGTACACATGTATTATACAGCAGATGAAGCTTTTCTGCTGGATTCAAAAGTTACACACGATCCTGCTCTGTCCTTCTAAGAGGCAGCACTTCTTTCATCTCACTATTTACACCCCTTGCAGATGGGATTTCTGCTTTGATGATTGAATTATTTTTGTTTATATTTTGACGATGTGACTAATCACAGACTGACTGTTGTAGGCTGAATGTTGGCAAAACTCAGCTCAGAATTTTCTTTTGCTGGCCTATAATTAGCAGCACTGGTGGTAACGTGCAGGTTGGTCTCCCACATCTGTCATTTCTGCTGTGAATTTCCACTTGCTTCTCTACTGTGGGTTTTTGCAATGACATTACAGAGCATATTCCTACTTTAAAAATTTTAAGAAGAGCTTTTCAAATGACTTCTGGGCAAAGTGAGAATTAGTTCCAGGCAGAGGAACAGCACTGACCATTTGGGGCATGGTACAAAATTCTATTGCTCACAGAAGGAAAGTAATTTTCTCAATGAGTGAGAAAAAGGCCTGACTTACTTTTCTACCTTCATCATCCTGGTAAAGACACAGAAGCAGGTTTGAGTTCTGAGCTCACAGAGCCTTTTACTGCTGTTTCAGTAGCAATTTGCAAAATGTACAACTCCTTCCCTTAGATCACCTTTTGTTGAGCTCACAACTCACACCAAGACCTACCCAGATTTTTAAAGGTACAGCTGAACACCCAGGTGATGCTCAGCAAAGATCCAGCTCTGAGAAGATGTGGACACTCATTCTGTGCTGGATACCTGAGAGCCTCTCTCAGGCACCTCAAAGTGATTTTCTGAAACACTCATCCATGGCATTGAAGGAATCTGTACCTAACAGCCCTGCACAGAGAATGACAGATGGGACTAATTTGTTAGTAAGGGTAAGAATAGGAAAAATTGTTTAAATAAAGGAAAAATAAATGTTACATATATAAATACATATAAAGTGTGAAATGGTTTATGACCCAAAAAGACTGAAAAAGTATCTACAAACTGCAGCATGGGAAACAGAGATGAGGGAAAGATGCTCTGGTTCTAGATTCCCTTTCAGCATGTCTGATTTTAAAAAAGGAGATAAATGGGCCTGAAGCATCCTCTGAGAGCTGCTCTGGGTCTGCTTTGCAGTTTCAGAGGTCAGGGAGGGCCCTGGTTGCCTCTGGTCCCACTAAAATCCACAAGTGTTCTGTCTTTCTGTGCTTTTCCCAGCACAGATGTGTCAGGATGCTTTCACCCCTTGGGAAGAGAAGCAGGAAGGGTTTGATGTGGTTCCCTGGCAGTGACACAGTCATTTGCTTTTGTTCCTGTGAAAAGCACGGGAGCTGTGCGTGTGTGAGGCCAATTAAGATGTCAATAAAAGTAAACACATTTAAAGAGGTCGTGGCCCTGCATTATGCAATGAGAGAAAAAAAAGAAAAGGTTTATATTTGTATCATGCTAATTAAACTGACGTGGTTATTGCAAATCATTTTGTGTCACCTGGAGCTGTAATTAAGTGACACCACTTAATGAGAAGGAGCCAGTGCTGATTGAACACGCTTCCGTGGTGAAGCTGCCCCCACAATGAAGGATGCTCCTGTTTACATCTCCCATCGTTTCCCATTCCAAATGCCAATGTCTTTCCAGTGAGGTAAGCACCGTTTTTAAAAATAAACAATCATTTGTAATTTTGGGCAGCCTTTAACCCAGCTTTTCACTAGCTGTGCTGCATGAGAACAAAAATAAATACCTTAAGTACCCTACAGCATTATTTCTCCTAAAGACGGATTTTTAGAAGTAAAAAATTGAAGCAATCAATATGAAAATTGAAGTTTTAATTGTCTTTCTAGTAGGATTTATTTAATCTGGATATACTGGGTTAAGTTCCATTCTCTCCCATGGTGATTTTAGCAGGATCATTCCACGTTCAGAGCAGATTTGTGCAGAGGTTTGGCTGCAGAACTTCTAAAAGAAGTTGGGATAACGAGAAATTCCAAACTATTTGTGTGAAGAGCTTATATAATGTACAGAGAGGAGACGGGGAGGTACTGCCACAGCTCGGTGCCACTTTTTATTTGAGCTGCAGCTGCTCACTGAGCTCACAACACACCCTGAGCTCACAGGAGGGAGCAGCAGCAGCTCCTGCTGGGACTGGCACCTGGGACTGGGAGTGGATCCTGGGACTGGGAGTGGATCCTGGGACTGGATCCTGGGACTGGGAGTGGCACCTGGGACTGGGACTGGCACCTGGGAGTGGATCCTGGCACCCAGGGGTGGCACCTGGGACTGGGAGCAGCACCTGGGACTGGATCCTGGGACTGGGACCTGGGACTGGGAGTGGATCCTGGGACTGGCACTTGGGACCTGGGACTGGCCCCTGGGACTGGATCCTGGGACTGGGAGTGGCACCTGGGACTGGGAGTGGATCCTGGGTCTGGGAGTGGCCCCTGGGACTGGGAGTGGCCCCTGGGACTGGCCCCTGGGACTGGGAGTGGCACCTGGGACCCAGGGGTGGCACCTGGGTCTGGGAGTGGATCCTAGGACTGGGAATGGATCCTGGGACTGGCACTTGGGACCTGGGACTGGCACCTGGGACTGGATCCTGGGACTGGGAGTGGCACCTGGGACTGGCACCTGGCACACAGGGGTGGCCCCTGGGACTGGGCGTGGATCCTGGGACCCAGGGGTGGCCCCTGGGACTGGGAGTGGCCCCTGGGACTGGGAGTGGCCCCTGAGACCCAGGGGTGGCACCTGGGACTGGGAGTGGCCCCTGGGACTGGGAGTGGCCCCTGGGAGCAGGAGGGAGGGCAGGGAGACAAGGCAGGAGCCAGGCTCTGAGGACAGTGCCAGCAGCAGCCACACCAACCATATGTCCTTAATCTGCACAGCCCAGCTTGGCAGAGCTCTTTTATTCCGGTTCATTTTGTGGGCTCTGCAGATCCCATAAATATTTTCCTACCCAGAGAAGCCTCACCACATTAATTATGATGGGATTGCTTGGCTTGGCACACGGGAGCACTGCCAGGATCTCTGAATTTGGCATCTCACTGCTTGATACTGAGAACAACTCAAATATGAGCTGGAACTTTAATGCCTGCTGGATCTTTCAAGTGCATCATCAAATCTGGATCTCCAACTTTTTATTTTTTATTTTTTTAATGCTTTCAAACTTGAAAGTGAATTCAGTGCTTTTAGAAAAGCAGGATAAATAGAAATGCTCCGAGCCAGGAACACTGTTGGCAGGGTCTGTGAAAACTCTTTCACCCATTTCTGTGAGAAAGATACTATTTTTATCCTGGGCTGTCCTTAAAAAAGACCATCCTTCAGGTTTACTGTGAAACACAGTCAGAACAAGACTGGGAAAGTAGTCTGACAGATTTGAAATTATTATGGAAATCGTATTTCCTAAGCAAAATCTAGGTACATCTGGAGAGAAGTCAGACTGCTAGAAAAGGCTCATTAGAATGTTTCACCCTCTTTATCATCACTCCTAGAGGTAGCTCAGAATCTCTTAATATCTCTCTGTTAGCAGGAATGAATTTTCTTAAATCTGCCCTCAGCTCAAAGGCCAGAACCCAATTCTGACAACATGAAATTTTATGATTGTTATAATATCAAGATGTAGCTGAAGCGAATGAAGATGAGACCCAACTCTAAGCAGCCCAAAGAGTGGATTCACTCCTAGGAGGAAAATTGATTCTAACATTCAGTGTAATAAAAATCTCCAGCACAGAAATACTTGAGCCATTTGGGACTCAGAGTTCACGAGACTTCCAGGTTTGTGGAACCAGAGTCCAGCACCCATCAGGTTCAATACAGAAAAGCAGTCTGCACACAAAGATTGCCTCTGCAGCAGATGACTGAATCTTTCAACTTGAGTTCAGCCGAGAAGAAATATTTAAAGAACATATTCCTTCTGGGTAAAGAAGCCCAGCAGTGGAAGAGATTTTTATCTCAACGTGTGTAAAACACAATCTGTGCATATTTATTGCCTTATCAGCCACCCAAAATCACGGATCTAGCCCTGTAAAAATAACAAAATTAGACTTTAGGATGCAGAGCACAGCCTTGCCAAGGGTGCACACCTGGTTTAGATTTATTAGAAGTTATTTAATATCTGAGAGCAGGCACTGTCAGGAGCCAGAGCAGGGGGATTCAGGCAGCTCATCACCTGAGGAAGGGCTGGGCAGAGATGGGCTGGGCTGGGCAGAGCTGGGATGGGCTGGGAAGGGCTGGGATGGGCAGAGCTGGGATGGGATGGGCAGAGCTGGGATGGGATGGGCAGAGCTGGGATGGGCTGGGCTGGGCAGAGCTGGGATGGGATGGGCAGAGCTGGGATGGGATGGGCAGAGCTGGGATGGGATGGGCAGAGCTGGGATGGGATGGGCAGAGCTGGGATGGGATGGGCAGAGCTGGGATGGGATGGGCAGAGCTGGGCAGAGCTGGGATGGGATGGGCAGAGCTGGGATGGGATGGGCAGAGCTGGGATGGGATGGGATGGGCAGAGCTGGGATGGGATGGGCAGAGCTGGGATGGGATGGGATGGGCAGAGCTGGGATGGGATGGGCAGAGCTGGGATGGGATGGGCAGAGCTGGGATGGGATGGGCAGAGCTGGGATGGGATGGGCAGAGCTGGGCAGAGCTGGGATGGGCAGAGCTGGGCAGAGCTGGGATGGGATGGGCAGAGCTGGGATGGGATGGGATGGGCAGGGCTGGGATGGGATGGGCAGGGCTGGGATGGGGTGGGCAGAGCTGGGATGGGATGGGATGGGCAGAGCTGGGATGGGATGGGATGGGCAGAGCTGGGATGGGATGGGCAGAGCTGGGCAGAGCTGGGATGGGCAGAGCTGGGCAGAGCTGGGATGGGATGGGCAGAGCTGGGATGGGATGGGATGGGCAGGGCTGGGATGGGATGGGCAGGGCTGGGATGGGGTGGGCAGAGCTGGGATGGGATGGGATGGGCAGAGCTGGGATGGGATGGGCAGAGCTGGGATGGGATGGGCAGAGCTGGGATGGGCTGGGATGGGCAGAGCTGGGATGGGATGGGATGGGCAGAGCTGGGATGGGATGGGCAGAGCTGGGAAGGGCTGGGCAGAGCTGGGATGGGCTGGGATGGGATGGGCAGAGCTGGGATGGGATGGGCAGAGCTGGGATGGGATGGGCAGAGCTGGGATGGGATGGGCAGGGCTGGGCAGAGCTGTTGGTGTCCTGAGAGCCACCCCTGGCACCTTGTGCTCAGTTCTGCACCCTCCCATCCTCAGGGGCAGATGTCTGTCTCTGCAAACCCCTCTGCAAACCCCCTGCTCCTCCTGTCCCTCCCTGGATTTTGGGCTGCAGAGAGAAAGGAAACAAAACCAAGACAGTCCTGGCTTTAAACCTGGCTTAAAGTCCTTCCCAACCCACAGCAGTGTGTGATTGTCTGCTCCAGAAGGGAGCTGTGGAAGAGCAGCTATCAGACTTCTGTACAAACATCAGGAGCCTGGCAGTGCTAAGCCCCCCTCACATATCTGTGTGTCTGTACACAAACATCCATTCCAGCAAGCACCAGCACAAGAAAACACAGGAGATAAATATATATATATATATATATATAGTGTATAAATACAGGAGACAGCAGCTCTGACTGGGCCATGAGCTTGCCCATCTCTTGCACCAAGGCTCTGAAAGGTTTCTCTCAGCCCTGCTGACTGCAATCCCTCGCTGACAGTCCCGTGGGTGTTTTAAATGCACTTAAGTTGATGAGGTCTCACTGGACTGTTTGCTTTTTCAAGCAGCCTGCCTTAGGGAGAGTGGAATACAAGCCTGGCCAGCTCTCAGGAGTTCCTTTATTGATCCCCACTCATCCTGAAGGTGGTGAGGCTCCCACTGACACCAATGAGAGCTCTTTCTCTGGGTGAGAGATGAGTGTGCCATATGTTTATTTAAAAATAAACAAAGTTAACTGAATCAAAGAGAGTGGTGGGGGGTTGGGAGCACCATCTGAAAAAAAAAAAAAAAAAAGAAAGGAAAGGAAAAGCTGCTTTATTCCAGCCCAGGGAAGGCTCTGGGACCAGAATGGTTCAGTGATCAGGGGCTGATTTGACTTCATCCTACTCCTGCTTCAGATCTCAACTCTGCTAATGGCTATTTTTTGGAAAGCACAGCCAGAGAGGATTCCTGAGTTATGGCTACCCACATGTTTTCTGTAAGAGCCAACCAGCTTTAATAACCACTTCCAATGACTGCAAACCTCAGGTGGTTTTGGCCCATTGCACCCCACAGAAAGGTTTTATAGTCCAGGCCATCACCAGTGTCCCCCTCCTGCAGACCTTTGCTCAGACACCAGAACCCCTGACAAACATTCCTCTTCATCACCTTGTCCTTCTTTCTAAGAAAGCAGTAACAACTTTGTTTTGTTACCAAGCCCTTTTAAAGCTTCAAATAAAGCCAGTAGAGGAAAACAAACAAAAAACAGCTCCAAAAGGCAGGAATTAGAAGTCCCACAGCTGAAACTAATAGAGACCATATTTATGGAAGTATGTGTGTTTAAGTGTTTCAGGTTTAGGGTAAGACACCCTTTGCCAAAAATGTGGCAGCTATATTTGCTAGTCTCTATGGGAAATGTTATAAAGAATGAAAAGCAAACAAATTTTCCTTTCAAATAAACCTGACCCGTATGTTTCAGCCATGTGTTTCCCTTTGAATCCTTGTCCCCCTTTGATGGTGTTACATACTTTCCCCTCTTTAAGAGCAAATAGTTTGTTGTTACAGCAATTCTTTCCCACAACTCTGCCCTGAGAGCCCCCCTGGTTTCCAAATCTTGAAAGTCCTCCCTCCTTGGCCACAGCTTCTCCAGGGATGCCCCAAGCCTTTGCAGCAGTCCTGCAGGCAAACTCTGGCTACAGCACTGGCACCACTGCAGCTGGGCCAAAATAACCCAGGTGGCAGCTAGCTCAGTGCAGAGGAAATCAGGATTCACTGGGGAATTGTCTGTGATCTCCTGCCCTCTTATGTTCTCTCTTCTTGCACTCACTGATGCCCTTTCTTCCCCCAAGCAATTTGTGTGGAATTAGCTTTTGCCTTCCTCCTCTAGCTAAGAGGAGAATTGCTTAAAATATCTGAGAAAAACCCGATTTTGTTTCACTGCAGCTTCCACAACTTCTGGGTAGTTCACAACATTGCTGTTAGTTCAGAAATGAACACAACCTAACCTTAACATGTTGGGCAACAGGTTGCCAAAGCACCACACTGGACTGTTCAGCAGGATTGAATGAGAATATAAATGAGTAATTCCTACTAATCTCTGGATACTGTTCTTCTGGATTACATACATGGAAGGAAAAAATCCTAGCTAGTGTGCTTTGCAGGGTGAAACAGATAGATTGCTCTCGTGAGAATTTTACCCTGCAAAATAAATGAATTTCACCTCTCAAATCAGTTCCATGTGGCATCTAAAAGCTGAGCCTGTTTAATTGCTTCTGCAGGCCAGAGGCTGCCAGAGAAACCCGTCTCATTGCTCATCTTCTCACTTTCTCCTTTCCTCTCCTTTCCTTCCATCCATCCATGAATTCCCCCTTGCTCAGCCCCTGCACAGGGCTCAGCTCTGAGCTGGGGGAATGCACAAACCCAGGGAAGGCTTGGGAATGCCCTGGCCCCTTCATGCAGGATGGGAACACCAACCCCAGCCCTGGAAAAAGGGAGCACTGGCTTTTCTTAACTCTGCTACATCTGTCCTCTGCTTGTACCACCTTCCTTCAACACTTGTCACACTATTTCATACTTGATACAGCATATAAATTAATACATTTTAATTTCTGTATTTCATCTCTGTGATATCCATATGGCACACAGAAATATCTTAACAGTAGGCTCGCTGCCCAGTGAGATACTCTTGCTCTGTTAACAAGTTTTCATTCAATAAGCAAAAAAACCTAGAAAAGACCAGGAGAACCTCCCTGATAAATGTGCCTGTTCACAGGGCTTTCACTAGCTGAGTTCAGAGTGACAAATGAAAGCTTCAGATCCACTTTTTGTTTTCAATAAAAATCTTGTTTAACAGTGCCATGAATATTCATGTTTTGGGCACAGCTCCAGATTAAGCAAGAAGAGCCAACTCAAACAAGAGAACGACACTTGGCTCTACAAAAGGATGCACTGGGCTTTGGACACTAAACCACACACTTAGGGAAAGGTATAAATCTCAAGTTCTAGTGCAACCAATGTATTCACTTACATCAATTCACCTGTATCAGAGTAAAAAACTTCACTGAAATGAAAAATTGGGAGGAAAAAAAGAAGTCTGACTATTAAGCACAATCAGCTTTACCCACCAGATCAGCACCACTCATTTGGAGTCTTACAAGAAACTTTTCTCTAAGGCTGCTTTAAGCCTTAGAAACACACTAGAAAGATGTTAAAAAGCATTAGTGGCCAGATTTTAAGAATTTCCTATAAAAATCAATGCAGATTCCAATTTTCTCCAAAATACCCATCTGAAATGAATTCCCACGCATGGCTCTTTCTGCTCTGAATAATGAAGCTCTAATATAAAACACAATAGCTGGTCTTTCTCATCTTTTTACCCATACTAAGAACATGATCAGATTGAGTTAAACTCAAATTTGTGTTTCTTATTTTTCCATCCTTTTTATGATTCTGAAAAAGACAAATAAAAGGTAAAACCAGTTATCCATTAAACAAACACTTGAGTACACTTCAGACTGGCAATTGGGAATTTCAATACAAGGGACTCATTTTCTTCCATTTGGAAAGACTCAATTAGCACAATCCTGCCTTTTTCCCCACTTTTCTTTCATGCTGCTGAATTAGCTGAGTATTGGTGAAAAGGCAAATCACAGAGTAAATGTAACCAATCCAGGAAACCCCTTAGGCACCATTTAAATAATTATCAAAGTAACATTCCTTATCCTTTTAGATGTTTTTTGAGCAGAGGACGACACGTGGATGTTTCATCTGCTTTTGCCATGAATCTGTTAAATTTCCTCCCTGAATAGCCAGGACTTAGATAAGAACACATAATAGGAATGAGCAGCAGTGGATAGGTGGAGGCAGATAAATTATACAGCACAACAGGACAATCACAGCCTCTCTGAACCAGCAGAGCTTCCTAGAACAAGAAGTTCTCGACTGTTTCCCATTCCCTGGAATTGCTCTTGCATCCAGCTGAGATCTGGCCATGACTCACCCTCGTCTGGGGGGATGAGAACAGAGTTGTTATGAGATGAGAACGAGAGCAGCTCTTACCTAACACATCTCCTGTGCACCCCAAAACGACACCACCTGCTCCTGGCGTGGAAAAAGGGGTACCCCCAAAGCAGTATCAGAAATATCTTAAACAGAGCAAACTGTAGGACTGAAATAACCCTCCAGAAACACAAAAGCATCCCCTGATCAACCAGCTGAGCACTGAGACCCCTTTCAACAATTTTCACTGCAGGGCCAGCACATTCCCACCTGCAGGATGAGGCATTTCAGGAAGCACAGTCCTGATCCAGAGAGTCCCTGCACACGAGGACAGTTTCCCTTTTTCTCTGTAGGAAAAGCTCCTGCAGAGCTGGGGCTCAGAGCCTGCAAACCCTGCAAACCCTGCTCTCCATTCCATGCCCAGCATCTTCAATCTCAGCACTCCAATAAAATGCTCTGTCACACTAAACTCTGCTGGATTCTATTGCAAGGTGGTGCAGAGTCAATTCCTCCTGGGAAACCCCTGGAAGAGTTAATAGAGATGAAGCTAAGAGGGCTGGAGAGACATTTAATGAGGTTCCATCTAAAGTCATGCAGGATTGAAAAACAGAATATGCAAGCCTCTTCTTGTAGATAATGATTAGATTTTTAAATTGTTTCTTTGTAATTTTTTTCACTCTAAGATGAATTGATAATTGCCACATTTATCAGATAATTGTGATAGGGAATAGGGAAAACCCTAGCAAACACTTGAAGACATTTTACCAGGAAAATTCCTTCTTTCTTGAAGAGCCAGACCTCAGAGCTGTCCCTGGCAGGGGTGGCACAGGGGTGGGGGGACTCAAAGTAAGGTGCCCATGCTGGGAGGAGCTGCTGACACCTTATTCTGCATCTGCATCACTCAGAGGATCTGAGGAACAGAGATTTGGAGTGACCTGGGTAGCAGAGCCTTGTGGAGGGGACTTGGGCTACTGCAGTTTTATAGAGCTTTTCATGAGACATTTGGGGGTTTTAAGGCAACAAAACAGAACACAGGGAAAGAAATGCTACTCCCCTCATTAGTGTTCACAAAAAGGTTGGGAAAGATTTTGAACAACTGCCAAAAGTTCATGAGATCAATTCCACTTCAAAATGGAGCTGTTTAAGAGCAAAAACAAAGTTCACATGCCTCATCTGCTGTTAGATCCCATTCCCCCACAGCACTTACCAACACCCAGCCAGGGACTGTTTCCACCCTGAACTATCTGAAATCTAATTAAACATGGGCAGGAATAAAAGCAGAGTTGAAGTAGCTGACACAAAATTCCAGGTGTCCCCAGAGGTGCCACCAGTTGCACACAGGGCAGGAGCCCTGCAGTTTATCCAGCACAGCTGACAGGTTTGCTCAGCTCTGGCATCCATTAGGTGTGCACAGTGAATAAAAAGGCCTTGTGGTGGGGTTTATGTCGAATGTTTTCTTTGAGTAAGAAATAAAGCAGCAGTTACCATAGCAATGGACAGAGAAGCCATCACCTGATGCTGTGAAAATTAAAGAATGCAGGCTGGAGATGACAGCACAGCCCCACTTTGGTAACACAAAGAGGGATGAGGCGTATTAATTTCTGCACAACTATTCAAGACTTCTTTAAAGATCTTTCAGAAGATATTAACATTAACCAGCTGTCACTATCTACAGCCAGCTGATAAAATCTTCATTCAGCTCACTCAATATTTCTGCCCAGTACAAATTACAGTAGCATCGTCTCAGATAGATAAGAGAAAAAATCTTCAGCAGTACCCTTGGGGAAAAGGGAGATTCCACATCATCCTCACGTGCTGTGCCCAGGCTGGGCTGTGGCTGCAGGATCCTGTCCAGGGCTTTGGCTAGCTTGGTTTAGGGTACTGACAGCCACCACTGAGAGCTCCTGTGAAAGTCACTGTCACCAGCTGAGGGACCTGAGCCCCGAGGTGCTGCTGCTGCCCTCCAGACTCTGCTGAGCTCCTTCCATCTGGAACCACCACTCTCATGGATCCTGAGGACATCAGGACCCTCCCACAAACCAAAGTCCTGTCTCAGGGACCCCAAGCCACCTCCTTGAGCACCACTGGGCTGTTCCCTGCGGGGCTGTGACACTCCTGTCCCCACAGCTCACCTGTGACACGCTGCCTGCCCTTTACTGTGTTTGCCCTGAGCCCCTGCTCGGGCCACCTCTGTTCTTTTCACAAATGTATTACAGCTTTAAAAGCAGCCTTTTATCATCTTCTGTCTCAAAAACCAGTATTACAAGGCTGCATTGCCCACAATCATCATCACACAGCCAACAGTGACTAAGTACACACCAAAAAAAATGGTTTTGTCATTCCCTTCTACTGGAAAACTGTAATCAGGCTGCTATAGAAGGGAAAATCAGAAGCTGCTGCTAATGTGGCCTCTCATGGATGTCTGGAATCCAGAGGAATAAAATGTAGCCTAAAGCCTGTGAATATTCTCATTACTTTCGACAGGACTAAATTTGGGCCTGTTCCTAAGTGACAGGCTCCTACTGTGGGCTGGTGTTTCCTTTCCATAGGAAGAATTCTCAATGCAATCAAGGCTTTTTCTAAGCTAGACATAACCTCAAGCAGAAAAATATTTGTGTTGCTACTGGTGGTATCTGTACAACCTGCTGAGAGCAGGCACAGGGAGTGACTCAGTGACTCCAGCAATCACCATCACAGCACCTCATTTCTGGAAAGCTATGCTGAACCTAGTCCTGACTATCCCCAAAACAGCATCCACACATGTCCAATATGCCAAATAAGGAACCCCTCAGGCTGGGCTGTAACAACATTTTTGCCTCAGTGATCACCTGTAGGGATGAACTTCTTCCCCAGCACTCCTGGGCTGAAGGAAAGACTAAACATGACTTTATGGTGTGCTCTGTCAGACACTTTTATCTGCAAAACCAAGCTGTGATTCATGACCCACAAGTATTTATGTGTTCTGGTTAGCAACTAATCAGAGAGGTTGAGGAATCAAGCTCTAGATTTTGCTAAGTGCCACATATTCCCCTCAATGAGCCCGTCTGTCTTGTGTGAAGTGCTCGCTCTCGTGGCACTTTGGAAATGAAGGGTTACATCTCAGAGCCACAGCTTGGATGAAAAAGAGATTCTTCTAAGCAGCCTGACAGCTGAAAATGCAGAGGGCTATGTCTGAAGTGCTTCCCCCCATTTTTCTTTTCTCCCAAGACCCACACTGCTTCTCAAGCCTTCCTTTCTCTAGTCTTGCTGATCTAAGCAGCAATATGAAATCCTAAAATGATGTCTTTGGAGATGATTAGGCTGTTAGTGCAAATTAACCCCCTGGCAGCTTTGCTAATATAGACACTTTGTAACACACCAGGAACCAGGCAAACAAACAAAAGAAATGCTGAATTTCCTTTTAACCCAGTCTCATCTCAGCTATGAATTAATAAGCTCTTCTGTGTATTCAGAGTCTGTAGAAATGCAACTTGCTTTTCAAGAGAATCCTACACACAACAGCACACACCTCCCTCAAGAGAAGCGCACCAGGGCAGGGTGGGACTTCAAGGAAACACATCCAAGGGGGTCCCAAAGGTGGCAAAACTTGGACTCAAAGATTCTGTAGTTTATAGGAAAGCTCAGCATTCTGTACAAATTAACCCCTCAGTGCAGAGCAGCTCTTCCCAAGATCCTTCTGCTTTTTGTGTGAGTTTTAACTGCGAAAAGAACATGTAAACAATGTAATTTCTTGTGCCTGTGCTGTCACCAGTGAGGGCAGCATTCTGCCAGAACAGAAACTTCAATCAATCTGACACTTTCTGTCTTAAACAGTAAGCACCACGAGCAGCAATAAAACAATAAACCCATCAGATTTTACAGTTCTGCTAGCACAGGTACCCACTCCTGGATTACCCCACCCATCCTTCCATCCCAAATTCTCCTCCCTGCAAGCTCTGAGCTGGGGGCTGCTGGTGACCCTCCCAGTAAGACTCCAGCAGGTCACTCCTGCTTCTGCAGCTCCAACAGATGTGAGAAGGTTTTAAAGGCTGGATTTTTCTCAGGGATGCTCATTTCCATTCAGACCCACAGGCTCACACTGGAACCCACCAGCTTGGCAGATAATCACACTGAGGATTCCCAGGAGATCCCCCGATGCAGCAAATCACAGCCTGTTTTCACACAGCCACAAAACATTATCCAGCTCCCAGCAGAGTGGGATTTCCCTCCTCACTGCTGCCTGGGGAGCACTGGGGTTTACACGGTGTGATCTGCTAACGAGCCACCATTGGCACTAATTAGGCAGGGAACCAAGGCTTTAATTAACGCTTGTAACTCGAGAGACACAAGTGGCTAACAGTGTAAACAGGAATGAAATAGTGGTGCCTCATCTCCAGGCAGCCTGGTGGTTCCATATATATATAAATATATATATATATAAATATATATATATATAAAAATATATATATATGTGTGTGTGTGTGTATATGTATATATATGTATGTATATATATGTGTGTGTATATATGTATGTATATATGTGTGTATATATATGTATATATACACACAATGCTTATATATGTATTTACATATTTATGTATCATGTACATATATGTTAATGTATAGCTACATATATATATTTATATGTTTATATATAGTTATATATAGTAATATATGTTTATAAATAGTAGTGTGTATATATTTGTATATAGTAGAATATGTATTTATATATGAGTATTTTTATATAGTTCAGGTCTGTTTACAGTTCCATGGAGATAGCCCTGGACCTGGCTCAGAGAATTTATAAATATAAATATATTCACTATATATTTAGTGTGTATAGATACTATGTTTATATTTGTATTTATTTATATATTTATGAATAGTTATATTTTTATATAGTTATATATAGTAGTGTAGATATATTTGTATATAGCAGTATATATATTTGTATATAGTAATGTATCTATATTTGTATATAGTAGTGTATCTATATTTGTATATAGTGTATCTATATTTGTATATAGTGTATCTATATTTGTATATAGCAGTATATATGTTTGTATATAGCAGTATATATGTTTGTATATAGTAGTGTATATATATTTGTATATAGCAGTATATATATTTGTATATAGCAGCATATATATTTCTATATAGCAGTATATATATTTCTATATAGCAATATATATATTTCTATATAAATGTTTATATATAGTTGAGGTTTGTTTACAGTTCCATGGAGTTATCCCTGGACCTGGCTCAGAGCTCTCACAGATGCACACTTTGGGAAAACCTGTTTCCAGAGACAAAGAGAATTCAGCTGTGCAGGAGCTGCCTGGGGTGGCAGTGGTGATGTTTGTGGGATGAAGGCTCCAGCTGGAACTGCCCTGCTCAGCTCCTGCACTCAGCAGTGTCCTCCTGGTGCTCCTCAGCCTGTCCTGGTCAATCAGCAAATCATTTCCAATGCATGGAACACACAATCAGCCTCCCAACAATAAATCCATGGCTTATTCTCAGTAGTAATGAGGACATCTCGTTGGAGAATTGTTCCAAAGGTTTCTCAGGCAGCGCAGATTTAAAGAGAAGAGGGGAAGAGTGCCTGTTTTCTCTTTTCTAGCTAGCTGCAATTTCAAGTTAATAATTACTTTTAAAACTTTGTTAAGCTGCTAGCACAGTGAGCCCTTCCCTCCTTCTCTTGCTGTGGTGAGAAGCTCCTTTCTCAGATGTTGAAGGACATCCTCCCCAGTTCTGGGACATGAGTTTGGAGGAGCCAGCTGCCCGTGCTGTGACACCAATGTCCCTGAAAAGTGCCTGCTAAGGGCTAATGAAATTAAACTGGAGAGCAGTGCCACTCTCCCAAAATAGCATTAACACATTCCCTTCTTTGAAGAAGTATTTTTTTACATCACAAATGCTTTTTAAAGCCACACTGGGAAATATTCCCCCTTCAGTGTGTGAGGTTCTCTAGGAAATGGTAATTAGGAGTGCTCCAGCACCCATTGCTCACTGGAGCAGAATATCCAAACTCGTGGCACCACTGCTATGAATTTACTTTGGAAAAATCTCACCAAAGAACCTGCAAGGTACTGTTGTACCTCAGCACTTGCTAAAACCATAATCCCCTCAGTGGACTTTTCTTTCAATAACCTGCTCCACTGTAGATGTGAAGCTTACTGATCCTTCTACAGAAGGGAAAATAAAACAAAACAAAACCCAGTAAGGTTTAAAGTTTCACAAGGCTGAACACCAGACAGTGAAGTATATAAACCTTCATCAATGAAATATATAAAACCCCTTCAAGTCATAATTCACAGCTCTGGGCATTTTTGCAAAGCAACTCTGGACTAGCAGCTGGCTTTAGGGGCCCTATCAATGCCATAAACCAGCTCCATTTTCCAATAAAAATATAGCCTGAAATAATGACACAACAAAACCAACTCCAGGGGATTCAAACCCCTCTCCTTTCAGATGTCACCTGAAATGCTTTCATGCAGTGAAATGACTCTTAAATATTTAAGCAATGCAAAGGTGCATAGGACATGAAAAATGTTTTGTTGCAATTCTTGCCGTCTGGAGATGCACATGTACACCCAGAAGAGCATCCCACCAAACTCTTCTGTCTCTCTTCATTTCACTCCAAGCTCTGCTGCTTTTAAATATGAATCAGTGTCAAAAAAACACACTTCAGAGCTGAAAGAGTGCATTCCATTTACTGTGGAAAATAAATCCTTGGGATAATGCATCCCAAATTCTGGGTAAACACAAAACTTAGAGTGATTCCAGCTCTGGTTTAGGTTTTGCACATTTTGATACCATCGACTTCAGCTCCTCATTACAGTGTCACTTGTGTTTGCCATGATGCCACCACTCTGCAGTGTCCAGACCTAACAAACCAACAATTAAGTACAGATTTCAGGGTAGTAAAGGTTGTTTCATCATATAGCACAATTAAAATGTCACTATCTGAAAGCAAACAGTACCTGCCTGAAAACATTCCTATTTTTGCTTCCTTCAGGTACAGCTGAGGGCAGTGCCAAGCTCCTCAGAGAGGTTTATATGCCCTAGGGAGGCTCAAACAGGTCTTTCATGCAAAACTGGCAGAGTTAGAGTTGAAGATCTCTCTTTTTTGTGACCAATTCCTCCAAAATGGCTTTTTACATTGAGGTTCCCAAGCTCTTACACAGATGTTATGACCATAACAACCTTTTCTACCTCTGGTGCTGCTCTTCACATGCATCCTCCTCCTCCAGGTCCTTCAGCTGTTGCCAGCACCACCCACCACAGCCCTGCTGTCAATACTCATTAGGCACTGAAATGTAAAAGCTGTCCCAGTTCATGGCTTTAATAGCTTTCCTCCCTGCATTTATCCTTATCCAATTTGTAGATTTATTATTACTCCTAATTATCCATTGTGTTGGGTTGGTTTGTTTACTGGACAAAGGTAGCACTCATTACAACCTCCATCCCTCCAGGTGCAGCACGCTGCAAAATCTCTAATAAGAAGCCTGAAGGGAAGAGGAAAACACTCCTGTGTTACACCTCTTTTCTCTAATCAGGATATAACAACTTCATCCCCTTTGTCTTTACTTTCCCTGCTCAGTAGCTGCTGTAAATGAGGTTGTGTGCAGAGTGAGTCAGAGCTGATGTTCTGCCCAGCTCAGTGACAGACAGCACCCAGCACTGCCACTCCTTTTGCCTGCCCTGTGCTGACAGGGCTCTGCCAAGCCAGATGTGGCATGGCACTGGAGAACAGCTGCAGCATCCTTCCATGCTCAGCTACCTGGGGAAGTGTTCAGACTCCAGAGCAAACACAGCAATGCACACAGGACCTTTCCAAAGCTGCCTGATGCCCCCAGCTCATCCTCCTCACCTTCAAGCACCATCAATCACATCCAGGAACAAGCCAACCCCACAAGAACTCCTTCTTTTCAGGATGGCTCTGCTTCCTTCCCTCTCCTGTAGCCTGCTGGGTGGGAGAGCAGCTCAGGAAAGCATTCAAGAACAAGGTCATGCCCTGAGGATTTTCCTTTCCAATCCTCACAGACAATGCACTCAAAATGAAGACTCAGATTAGAAAAGAGTGTAACAGCACTTGGAGAGGTGACAATCCTGGTAGCCCAGATGAAACCTGTGGTAACAATTTTTGGCAGCTCTGGGAAGGACACAAGACTCAATGTTCTTCATTTTTAAAATTGCTGGGTTTTTTTTTATTTTGTTTCCTGTAGTGATGCTTCTTTCCTGCTGTTCATACTTTACCAACTGCTAGAGGTAACAGTAATTCTCCTCACTGTACCATCAGCAGCAAGTGTAATTCATCTCTCTTCTGGGAACCCAGAAATCCAGTGGTAGGAAAGCAGGGCAATATTTTCCTCTCCCTTCTCTATTCCTTCAGATCTTTAATAAAGATTTTCCCACTCATATTATTGTGGATAACATAAGGCAAACCTGAAACCCCTTCCATGAAAGGAAATCAAAGTCCTGCAGTAACAGGACTGGACACTCCCAAGGGTGATGCTGACAGTGTTTGCATTTTCTGTTTTGCAGATAGAAAATGCCTGTAAAGACCTACCAGAGGTGACACAGCAGGACAGGAACAGGACCTACAACCTCTCAGGATGGCTTGGATTGTTCCCACAACACTCCTGTGCTCACTGGGCGCAAGAAAGGAGGAGCTGTGTTTATCCACATGGTGCTCCTACAGCACTAATGCACTACCCTGCACAAGCCACACCACCCATCCTCCTGGGCTTTATTTATTAAAATTATTTACTTTACTAAAATAAATTTACTTTATTTTATATTTTATTTATCCAGTCTGGGCTGATAAATGCACAGATACTGCACCAGGATTCTGCACTAAGACACAACTGAAGAACACTGATAAATTCAGATACAGTAGCAGGATTCTGCACTAAGACACAACTGAAGAACACTGATAAATTCACAGATACAGTACCAGGATTCTGAATTAAGACACCATTTAAGACCACACTTTCAATTGCCATGATTTGTGGCTATGAGGTCATTCAGACCAGCCTGCTCCCCTTTTGCCAGAGAAGATTTGTAGCTATTATTTCCCACCCCCCAAGCAATGATCACATGCTGTTTGCTTCAGCTCTTCATGTTGCAATACCTCAATGAATAATATACAAGGAGCAGAAAATAAACAAGCCCACTGTGCCTGGGGATAATGTGTGGTGTGTTTTTCTTTAGGATGATTAAATGTGAGTGCATGTCATAGGATGTAGGGCTTGCTGTGCTGGGAACCCAGGAGGATGAGGGCACACAGCTCTCTCAGAGCTGGGGAATGGCCATGGAGAAGGTTAAGGGGGCCCCCAGGCAGCCCCAGCATATGCACTGCTGCTCCCTGCTCTGCTCCCTGGGCTCTTCCCCAGACTCAGGCACTCCACACCCTTCCACACCTCTGGAGTTGCACTGAGGACATCACATTTCCAGCACAGAACTTGGTCCTGCCAGCCTTTCACCAACCCTCTGCCGCTGGAAGAGCCTCTGCAAACAGCACAATGAGCCACAGAGCTCAGACTGGTGCATGGTCCCACACAGCCTCTGCCAGCGGGGTCAGCTGCCAGGAAAACAGCAAAAAACATTTCATTTCCTCTGCGTGGAGCTCCTCTCCTGTACACCTCAAGCACAGCTCCCATTTCGTGCCTTAGCACAGATCCCTGGCTCTGGGAGATCCTGGACATTTCAAACCCAAGATGCTTTGGAACATCTCTCGTTCATTTTCTTGCCTTGGTCATGGAGAGGAGGAGGCACACTGAGCAGGGCTGGGTTACAGCAAGTCAGGCAGCCCTGAAGACAACAACCACCTGCCCATCCCCACTGGAAATAAGAAAAAGCCACTTAAAAAAAATCTTAAGTTTTTCAGCCTCTCGCACTCTTGTATCTGGTTTAAAGTAACATTAAGCAAAAATTCAAATTGTCTTTCCACCTAAAGGGCTTTTTCAGCAAGAGAACAGGGCCTGAGCTCTGCATTTGTGCTGGCACAGAACCACCAATACACCAACCTGTGTCAGACTGTGCATTTCAGACAAATGTTCCCAAAAATAAACCAAATCCTCTCTGTCTATAACTGCAAGTCACTCAGGCAATTACCAACATCCCACATTCCCATCTCAGTCTCCTGCACCTCTCAGCCAGATTCATTTCTGAGCAAAGAAATACAGCCCCAGATTTCAACAGGCTTGTTTATCTTCAACTCTCATTTCAGGAAAATAAAGGCAGTGGCAAAGACCTTCAGAGAATGATCCTCACTCCCATTCACCCAACAAACACCCAGCTCACTGCCTCTGGATTTCTTCTTTCACCACAGCTATGTTTGTTATGTGCAAAAGTATTCTGCTTCTACTACTTTGTGTAAAGGGATTTTCAACAGAAGAAAAGTAACAACATCAGAAAATACTTCTAGCACGGAGGTTTCACTCGGTAAACAGGTGTCCAGGAGATTATCTCGCCAATTTAACCAAAGCTGCAAACACCAGAGTGGTTCTGAGATGACTAAAATCCCCCTTTTTTCAAAGAAAAGCCTTTTATCTGCCATGCGACACTTCCTGTTCTAAAGGCTATTCTCCTCGGTGGTTGTCAACTATGTATTAATCTAATTCATATAAGCCTTAGAAATAAATTCTTTCATGTGCACAATCTTTTGGGAAACTGATTCCCTGAGGCTTTAAGAGCAATTGTTGCTTATCACCGTGGAAATTTCCACTGAATTTAAAGCCTGGTAACAAGTTAAAAAAAGATACATCAAATTTTTCAGTGATTAACAAGTTTCCCAGTCTTTGTCATCCTCAAAGGATTTTCATCTGATCGGTAGGGAAACTGCTAAAAATGAAAATAAAAGGGAAGCGATCTGACCCAGTAAGGCAGTTCTGTGTTCCCACTCCTGTCCAAAATAATGGCACTCGCTTCTAACAGCCCCTTGCAGGCAGCAGCAATATCAAACACCTTGGGCTTTATTTAAAGGACAAATGTGCTGCCAAAGACAAACACTGCTTAACTGCAAGTGGATAGTTAAACCCTCCCTACAGAGCTCTCCTAACAAAACCACTCTGTGTGTGGGAGAGGCAAGCTTTCAGAAAAGCAGGTAATTGACGTTTTTCTACATTCAAACTCCATGCCTGTGCAATAAAAACCTGATTTTAAAAGCGCCATAAAGCAGAGAAGTTTTCTGATGCCTTGCTGTCTGTCATGGCACAGAAAGGGCCCTGCCAAAGCAGCAGTTTTGTACCTTGCTGCACACCGTGGGCCTGCGATAAACGGCACGGCAGACACGCTAAAAACCCCCCAGTGATGGGGGCCTTCAGTCCAGCTCACAGCGTGCAAAGAGGAAAATAAGGCATTTCAGTGACTAGGAGCAACCTTCAGCTTCAAATCAGTTGAGATTCATCCCATGTCCCCATCACCTTTGTGTGTCACCGTGTCAGAAACGCGCCCAGCCGACCTCCTTACCTGAGGATGAACTGATCCACCGTGGAATTGTTGGCAATTGTCACGTAGACATTCACAACCTCCCCTTGTTTGACCGGCTTGGAGGGCAGCCACACCACCACGTTGCTGTCCAGCCTCAGCTCCGTGAGCTGGGAGGCCTCCTGGCCGCGGTAGAGGCTGACAGAGCCAATCCTCTGCAGGTGGGACGTGCTTTCATCCCCGCCATCCTTGCCGGGCCGGATGGCGTTGCCCTTGCGGATATCCTCGGCCGTGCACTCGCCCTTCTCGTCCCCGGGCTGCACCGTGTAGTAAAGCTCCACGGGGCTCCCTTCTGGCTGCTCCGCCGGCTTCTTGCGGCCCGTGAGCACGCTGGGGGGGCTGAACCAGCTGGGCAGCAGCTCCAGCTGTGCCACGCACAGCCCCAGGTCCCCCTTGAGCCGGCAGCTGCCGCGCACCTCGCGCGTCTCGCGGAAGGCGAAGACGCGCAGGCAGGGCAGCCGCTCCGCGGGGCTGTACTCGTCCCAGTCCCTGCCCACGATGTAGAACAGCACCTGCACCCTGGGCTTGCTCAGGTAGATCTTGGTGCTCATGATGAAGGCCTTGAGCTTCCAGTTGTAGGTGAATTTGTTGGCGGATCCAAAGGAGCTGGAAGTTAACATGAGGTCCTGGGGCACTGCTTGCTCCACGGAGAAGGGGCCGTAGCTGGCGTTCAACACGGGCGGTCTCTTGGCTTTGTATGGGAAGAATGACTCCACCCTGGACTGCAAACTGGAATTTCTCATGAAGTCCTGGTTGGCTTCCTTGAGGAAGAAAGATGTCTCGGCGTTGAAGAGCCGGTAGCTCACAGGGAGGTACGTTGGCAGTGAAGAAAATCGCTGATTATTGTCCAAGACCCCTCGACACTCTGTCACTAATAAAAGAAAAGGTGAGTTAGACCAAGTCTGCTTATGGATTCAAAGGGACACTTAGCACAACCTCAGTGGAGCCACCTGGTAAAATTAGGGACAAGCATTGTTCCAGACAAGAAATATTTACAGGGTAGCTACATGTTCAGATATAGATAATTCTTTTCTGCATTACATTTGCAAAAGAAAATAAAATGTAGCATGTCAGGAGAGCCCAATGGCCAACAGCCCCCAGGGCTGCTAGTCACCAGCCCTGCAGGATATCAAAGGGATTTTCTGCTCTAGGGGCAAAGAAACTGCTTTTCTCAGGACTCACACACACACACACAACCATTTCTCTCTCTCTGTCAAGCAACCTTGCTCTTGTATTACTGTTCCTGGCACTATAGTCCATATCCCTGTGGTAAAACACTGACAGTGCCTCAATTTCCTAAGTCCTTTAAATGCAGATTGGCATCACAATCCAGAAGTATTTCAACAAGTACTAATGTATAAGATACACACAGAGAGAATCAGCAGGTGCTGGCCAAGTTCAAGTTTCAGCTTGAAACTTTTGACCTAAATGTTCTCCTGTTAAGATTAACAACACATTTTTGAAAGGCAAAATGTATTGTCTAAATTAGGGTAGATAACAGTGGAGAAGAATTAAAATACACGTTGATTATGTCATACAGCTTACAACCCCTCTTCCTAACTCATAGTGACAGGATTGGCTATAGGTGCAGAAGGTGAATGCATCTACTGCTGGACTTCTTGAGCATTGAAAAAACAGAGCTTGCCCTCAGTTCCAGTGCTCTCAGGAAATCCCAGCAGAATCAGGATTTAAAGTTGTGTGTAGGTTCAGCTCTTTGAAGAGTAAAGGTAACCAGAAGGGCAACAAAGAATGCACAGATCCATCTGGAACTCAGGAACACCTGAGGATCCCAAAACACCCCACAGAGACGCTGTCCTACCACCTTCCCCACAAAGGGCTGCAGCCTGGGCATTTCTGCAAATCACATTTGCTGCCCTGGCATGTCTGGCTGCTAACGTGCTAATTATGCAGTCAAATTTAATTAAATGTTTTCAAGTAATGAATAAACAATCGATACCTGTCATGACACCAAATGGCTGCTGACAGACAGCCCCACTGCCGTCCTGTGGAGTGTGCAATGCCAGGGTGCAGGGAAGGGAAGAGCTTTGGAAAGCAGGTGTGAGGTAATTAAGAAAAGAAAAAGACAAATGTAGAGGAGGGGGAAATCAGAACTCTCAAAGGACAGCAGCCATAAATTTGAAATAAAGAATTAAGATGTGTTCTCTCATGTTTAATTCATGCACCACCGCTGGATGGTAGGAATTGTTCTCGTAACTGAGCAAACTGCCTTGACTGGACAGAAATTTAAACAAAATGGTAAAAATAGGAAAAGAAACAGTGAGTTACCAGTACAGCACCCTCTCTGCCAGGCAGAATCACATTTAAAATACAAAACATCGGTTTAGCCCACTGTTACAGCCCTGCAAGGCTCCAATCCTTGGCACACATTTTAATTCTGCTGAAAAAGATGTTACAAATGCACCTCCAGAGCTGATTGATTTCTCTTACCTGAGTCTGTCAGGCTTCCATCCCAAAGTGCTCTAACACTCCTAAAAGAAACCCAAGGAAGATCCACTTTGGACCATGGACCTTTCAAGGAAAGAGGAAAAGCTACAGATTTCTTTGGTGCAGCAGCAGAACAAAGAGTTTGAATTCCTAAGGCAGGAGTTTCCTCTCTAAGCCCTCTCAGCCTCCCTGGATGAGGCTGCTGGGATCTGCTCACCTCCCTGCATCCCTCTGCAAAAAGCCATCACTGACATGCTAGTGACAGATATCAATGTTCTTTGAAATGAAAACACCTGGTGTGCTGGACAAGAAGCCCATTTCTTGCTGGCCACTTTGGCTACTGAATTTGACTTGGTGACTGATGAGATTTTCTCTCCTAGGTGTCCTGCTGCTCAGCCAGGAGCCCCGTGGTACCAGAGGGGCTGTGGTTAAGGGAAGCAATAAACGCTTGGACAGGGGGAGCAGGGACTGATTTAAGCACACAGATACAATTTGCTGCAGTGTTTCATGACCAGGGATACTCCAGACACAGCCCCACTGCTCCTGAGGGAATCTCTGCCTTCAACAGAGCCACAAAAACCAGAAATAAACTCAGCAGGCTGCAGAGACAAGTGAAGTCCTGTGATTTCAAAGGGTTGTTGGTCAGGATCTAAGCTGGAGGCTTAGCAGCTGGTTTTGTGCAATTCCCAGGACTTTTGCTGCAGCACATTATCCTCAGACAGACAGTGGGCTCATTTCTGCAGGCACTTCATTTATCCTGGGTTAATCACATGCACGAGGTATGTAGGGCTTGGCCCAATATTATAACAGTCATTCAACTCCTGCCTTAATAAGCTGAACACAAACAGCAAAACCCACGTGGCCAGACTGACAGCAAAAAGAAAAAAAGAATTCACTTTTTTATTGTTGTCTAAAGTGTTCCACCCACTTTCATACCATACATAATGGATTCCTGTATTTCTATACTGAAAGCTGTACTTTAGACAATTTATTTAAGCACTTTAAGCCTTTTACTGATAAAGCTGGTAGTTAAAATTGTCCATTTTATTTTTAGAATCCCAACGTCATGCATCAGCAACTGCAGGCCATCACTTAAGGGATTTGTTCTATTCTCTTCATCTCTACCCAATAACTTTCACATCCTGGTATAATTAATTACCAACATTTCCAGAGAATATTTTTGTATGCTTCATCAGCTCAGTTTCAAAGCTCTTTAATTTATCAGAGTATCTATTTAAACAAGATACCCTGGGTTTTCCTGAGTTTCACATCACGAGTTATTATTTTAAATAACCATTAAGCGGTGTTTACTTTATCTACCTGAAAAACTAACTTTTAATAAAGCAGCTCTGCCTCTCAGTGCTTTCAGGTGCTCTGGAGCAGATTTTCACATTTTAAAGTGCTTTACCCCTTTCCATCATCCAGCAGGAGTTACAGCTCAGAGACAAAGCCCTGCATGGAAGAGGTTAACAACCATCAAACACAGCCAGTATTAGCCAAGAACAAAAGTGAAGGCTTACAAGTAATTACTTCTTCTTTCTAACAGCCTGGTGACTTTTTAATCCTTCTTCTGGCATCATATGCCTCTGCAGCACTTCATCTGAACCCAAGCAGGCATCTGCTAAGCACATCACTGGCTCCAGTGTGACAGAGCAGCTCAAATTCCTGCAACCCCGTGAGCTCACTGGATGGGAAACCGTGACTTCTGATCTCTATTATTATTATTATTTCTTGGATTCCAGCATAAGAGGAATTTTCTTCAGGGGTATTTCACATGGAGCTGGAGCCCTGGGTGCTGGATTCACTGGAACAGTCATAAAAGCTTAATATCTTTGAGTTTTTCTTTTATGAGGTTGGTTTGAAGTGACTTTCTTTTGGGCAGGGAATTAAGGGTTTAGCTCGTGGGTGGGAGATTACTGGCCAGTGGCCACGGATCTTCAGTGCCTGATGTTTGATGAGCCACTGAGCCTTCAAGGCAACCATCTGCCTGTCCCCTCAGCCAGAAGCTTCTGAGCCAGAGAAGCCAGTGAGGAGCAGAAGACATCTGCCCATGCAAAGGAGGAGGGATGGGAGAAGCCCTCCCTGCACCTTGTCTGGCCCTCAGCACATTTCTAATTGCCCCTTGCAGGGGACAAGCCAGGGGAAAAGTGCTGAACATCTTCCTGTGCCTCTGTGTTCTCCTGGAACCCCAGCACAGCAGCACAGCTCAGCTCCCATGAGAATTCTGTCATTTTTAAAGCAGGATCTTATCCCTCCTTCTCCCCACAGCTTTACCCTTCCTCCATTCCTGAACCCACCCATAACTGAATGCTGCCCCAGATTGATTTGCATTTTTGTTTCACTTCCATGCCACCAGAGTTTTAAGAAACAAATCCTACCCAATATTATTCACAGCACCACCATCACCAAAAATCCTGCACATGCTGTAGAAGATCATCCCTGTTCCTTCCATGAACACCCATTCCCACCTGCCCCTGCACAGGGATGAGCACCTTACACAAACCAAACAAAATCCCCCTCCATGAATTCTCTTCTGACTCCACCTTCCACTACCTCAGTCCTGCTCTTGCAGAGCAAATCACATATTCCAGCTCAGGAACTACAGAAGAATGAAAGTAGGGAAGATTCACTTCAATCAGCACAGATGTTTCCTTCACCACAAAATGTCAACAGCTACGCTTGCTGGTTCATTTTCCCTTAATTTTCTGTGCCAGCACCACATTCAGTCACATTTAGTGACTTCACAGTGTAAGAAATCTTTGTAGCAATGTTTTGCTCAGAACTAGAGCTCAGCAAATACATTCACTCAGACCTCACAATGACCTTAGCTGTACTCTCATCCCCTCCAAGCTCCCTTTTCTTAACATCTAGAGATGGGAAATTTTGCTGCTGGAAAGGCTGAGTGGAATCTTCAACCAACCAAGCTCAAATTGAGGATATGGAACAGATTTTGAACTGTGAGGTTGATTAACTATTGCAGCAAAGGGAGCAATGGCTGCTCTGTCCTCATGTGCAGATTGGATCACCCTGAAAAGCGAGTTTTTCTCAGCACGAGTTCCAGGGATAACTGGAGCCTCGTCCTCCCTTCTGGCTTAAAAGCTACAGCTCTGTGAGCATTCCAGAAAATCAGCTGGATGGCAGGGCAAGTGCAGGAGCCACAGTTTCTGTTCCTCCCGTGTGCCCATCAGATGTGCTTCATCATCCTCTGAGGAATCAGAGACACTCTTGGACTAATTGCACACAGGCAATGTCAAGTGTCAAATGCTTATGGTCACCAATTTGTGAAACTAAAAATAAACTCTGCAAACAAATCCAGCAAAGAAATCCACAGAGCAAGCATTTGAGGGAAATTACAGCCTATTCTCAAATATTCTGTGAGCACCTGGTGAGGGCAATTACATCAAACAAAACTAATGCTAACAAAATTATTTTAGCAGTTCATTTTTTGAGCCCAGAGTTCCCTGAACTGAAAGCTGAAGTCCAAGGATAGGTTTGTACCAGACTGACCTGGGATGGGATATTCCTCTTCACATATATGGGATTACAGAGCCTGGTAAGCAACCAGACATATTTTAAGCCCAGATATAGACAGAGTCTTATTTAGCCTAGATCAGAGTTCAATTAAACCACACTGCAAAGATTATTGGGAGACATAACCAGTTATTGTGAACAAATTTCCTATTTTATTTCAGTGGGAGAGATTAACTTCATTCATTCAGTACACTGTTAAATGAAAAACTGCAATAATATTCTATTAAATAGACTTCTCTCACATTTTGAGAGTATATCCTTAATGAATTTATCCTCTGGATATTACCACAGATCAAATCTTCACTGAAGCTCTACAGACAACCCTGGATTTAGTACAGAAGTGAACACTTGTCCCATTCTGCAGCAGAGGGAGAACAGTGGCATTTCAGAGCTGTCAGGAACACGACAAGCACACAAGGCAAGGACTGAGCAAAGGTGCACCAGGAGCCCATGAACTCCCTGGAAACACAAAAACAACAGGGTGGTCACCAAAACTAAAGGATGGGAATTTGAAATGGATAAAAAAGTGTTTCAAACAGAGCTTGATTAGATGATGGAGCTCATTGCCAGGGAACTCACCCAGAACCGAAAGGGTGATGGGAATGCTTGCACTGATGTGCAGAACATCCAGAGCAGAGTCATTAACCACATGGAAAACTCCTTGTTTTAGCTGCATCGATTAGAGCCCAGGATTAGACCTCTGCATTCTAAAGCCTTATCCAACATCTGTCAGGTTGCTCCATTTTCCTCAGGATTACCAACACAACAGACACGTGTATAAACCACAAATAGCTGCTTGTGAGGCACAGCCTTTTCACTAACAGGAAAGAGAAGCTTTCAAGTCTAATTTGGAAACACAGAACTCTCAGGACACTGTACATTAGAAAAGCATTTCCAATATTTCAATAACAGCCTCCAAAGTTTTTTGCAGTTCTGTACATCCCACCCTTTGACTGCAAAATACCAAAATATCCTTTTATTACAGGCCTATCTTCTCTGTGACCCTCTCTTCACAGAGCTGTGTTAGTCAAAGACTGCCTGACATTCAGGACTGAAATCTATAAATGGTTTTCTCAGACTGGTTGATGACCTTAAGAGTCTGTAAAAACAACAGTGTACATGCAAAGGTCAGTGAAGATTTCTGGAATCCCTCCCCCTCCCAGGGCTGACATTCCCAATTGTCTCTGCTGCCGAGGCCATCTGACCTATTTAAGCGAGTTTGCCGTGCAGAGTCAAAGACAAATACCTGGAACTCTGATTTCCACTAATGAAAGCTTTTGTTAGGAGAAAAGGGTTGGAAAACTTCTATACAGACACTATATTCAGGTACTTGGGTTTTGTGCTGGCCAGAGGCTGCAAATGTCAGTGTCCTGTGAGCAACACACGGTGGGCAAAATGTCACAGGCTGGCCTTTGCTCGCCTCATTGTGGCCAACGCCGCGGATTCTGCAGCCACCCATCGTGTCAGCGCTGCAAGCACAAAGCAAACAGCACTTCACCCGTCCCATCTGATCACTGCAGAGAAGAGGAGGATTGAA
Organism: Poecile atricapillus; assembly: GCF_030490865.1. Taxonomy (NCBI): domain Eukaryota; kingdom Metazoa; phylum Chordata; class Aves; order Passeriformes; family Paridae; genus Poecile; species Poecile atricapillus. Next base: position 1,241,530 of record NC_081264.1, read on the forward strand.
AACACCAGAGTTTATTGCCAGCTCCATCGAAAACATATGGTAGCCACAGGAAAGCTCTGCAACGCCGTTTCTCTGGCGATGAAATGAGAGAAGCTATCATTCAGTTTGATTGACTTGCGAGTCAAAACCACGTTGAGTTCACCACACAAAAGACCAAGTAAAACATTGTCTGTCTGGGGAGGTTTCTGGTCTTTAAAGCAGGCAAAAAAACCCCAGTGGTAGCCACAGAGTGGGGAAGAAGTACACAATGTGGTTGGTATTTTCCACCTCAACCAGCACCTTTTCAGAGACCTGGACTGATTATCTTCCTGCTGAAGAAGCTTCATTTTCATGGCAGTACAATTATGTGAAAGACACTTCTCTGCAGGGGATGTATCACATTTAACCTTACAGGATGGCTCACCAAAGCCTCCACAACGTTTTCAAGTTTGGCCAGAATGCCATAATGATGGAAATACACGAATATCACAGTCAGTACACTTGGGGTTTTTTTTAAAGTACTCAAATGTCATAAAAATGGGAACATGCAAGATGTAAGTTACAAACTTGAACAAGTTCTGGCCTTGGCAATGAATCAATTCCTTGTCCTGTCTCTCCTTCTCTAGTTTTTAATAGCTCTGAGCTCTCCTCTGCTGTTAAGTCTCTGTCAGATGCTGATAGGCACTCACTCCTCTGTTTAGACACTGAATTGCTTTGCACAGCTCCTTGTTTAAAGAGAGATTAGGGTCCTAGAGCCTGAATGGGGCAATTTGTTCAGCACTCTTCACTGCCAGGAAAACCAACAAGAACCAAGAGCACCCAAAAGTGTAGGAGGAGGACACAGAGGACTCGATAAATTAATTACAATGGTTTTCCCCTTACCACCCAGAAAGGGAAAATAATTTTTCTTGTAAATTAAAAATAAAAATTTTAATTAAATTAAAATTAAATTAATTAAAAATAAAGCCAGCCAGCAACATCAACAACAGGACTTTATCTCACATTGCCCCTCACCAAGACCCAGCCTCCACTGGGCTTTGCACTACACAGGGACAAGGGATATTACTCAAAGATCCAGGTATAACCTGGCAGTGAGTAATTCCAAGGCTGAAAAGGAAAAAGGGGTTTGTTACAATCAGATTTGAGCCAGGCATTCCCTGGGGTCTGTAATACACTTTTAGCACACATCTTGACAGGCTCCTAACTGGCAACTCACATCTCAGGGCTGTACTCCCAGGATCCTGAACTCTGCTGGGAATAAACCCCTCCAGACCTCCCAACCCAGCAACTGAATATCCAACAGCTGCAATCATTTTTCCTCTCTCTAGACAGGGAACTGAGGCAGTGTAGCTGGGTTTTCCAGCAGGTTCTATCAAAGCCAAGCACAGAAAGCAGGCAGGAGCAGGGACAGCAGCCCTGCCCGTGCAGCAGGTGAAAGCACCAAAGCGAGGCAGGTAAGAGGATGTAAGAGCCTCACTGATAATGGATGGAACTTGGCAAGGCAAGGGAGCAAATGCTGCCAAGATTAGACTCTAGTCTGGCAGCTTTTCTGAGTGGGAACCAACAGCCTCAACCTCTGCTGCCTGGCGTCTCCAGGAATCTGCAAATTTGGTGTAAAACATGTAAATCACGGAGAAAAAAAGACCCTGGAAACACTGACTTGGATCAGCATTAACTGTTGCAGAATTTCACTCCTAGGAAAGTTTCACCACTGGTATAAATCAATAAAGTTTCTGTCCTGGGTTGATTATGATGTTAAATTGTAAAATATTTTCTCCCAAATTTGCCCTAAACCAGGACAGTTTCATAAAGGACAGAAAAATCACCACATGCTATACTTTTTCTCTTGAAAAAGAAAAGCATGTTATTTACATGAAAATTAAATTTAAAAGTCAAGAGGCCACTTATCCTTCTTTACTTTCTCCTCCTCTCCTTCATGGAGGAATTTGGAATGCTTACAGATGCAATGCACGCACATTTTTATTACCTGCATGTATTAAATAGTTGCTTGTATGCAAACTGTGACTTAAACCACGCCAGAATATCCCAATATCCTGGCTACAACCCTGCTAATCATCTCCATTTCAAAAATGCAGTGAGGATTTATGAGAAGATTAATTGAGAAACCAGGCTGAGGGGGTGGGGGACAGCCCTGCCCGTTTGGGAAATGAACTCGGCGTCACCTTTAACCTCCAAGTAATTCTTTGTCACAGAGCACAAAGCAACTCATCATTCCAGAAGAGCAGCAGGACAGAAACCAAGCGGAAATTTATCTGGTTAAACACCTTCTTTCCCAGGGATTAATGAAAAGGGATGGCTGCAGCACTGGTGTTTTTGTGCTCCCAGCACCTCCATGGGTTGTTTTAAAGCGCCCTGGCTGCTGCTGCTGTGGATCTTGGGGTGAGCAGCTACTCCCAACCCCCAAATTCTGCCTCTCAAGTATCCTGTCCTGACTCAAAAGCTTTGTGGAAGCATCCCAGCTGTCCCCAGCAGCCACTGGCGCTGTTTGGTGACCCCTGAGGGGCAGAAGCAGGAGGGAAGGGGCTCCTCCAGCCCCAGTCCCCAACTCCAGCCCTTCTGTCATCTCTTCTTCCCAGTTTACCCACACCAGAAACGTGAGTGGGGAGAACAAAGTGGTTGTGGTGACGGCACTGAGGAGAGGAAAGGCAAATTACAAAAAGATTATGAGATCCAGAAGAAGGAATCTTCTAGGGGAGCACAAGCAGACCAGACAGAATGCTAAATGACAGTGAGAAAATGCAGCAGAAGAATGATCAACACGTGGTTTTAATTCTGTTTGTTAAGGCAGAGAAGATGATAAAAAAGCCCCTCTCTAAAGTCTCTTTCATTTGCTGTAATGTTTTGCTGTAACCTGCCCAGGAAGGGCCAAAGCAAAACCAGTGCCATACCTGAGGAAAGTGTCTGGGGAAACACATCTGGCAATTGCAGTTCTGGAATTAGGATGCAGAAGCCAATGGGACCAAGTTCTGCTTTCCAAGATGAAGTTCATACAAAAGGAGTACATTCAGAAGCCAAAAATAAAGGCCTGCCTAAGATGAAGACAAGAACCTGGATCCAGTTTATGTTCAGAGCAGAGCAAGAGTCTGGTGTAACTCCAGGGAGGGCATTAATGTCAGAGGCAGAGCTGGCCCGTGCACTCTGAAGGTCCAACAGAGCAACTCTGTATTTTCTGGAGTGGGTGGAAAGCAGGATCCTACCTTCCTGTTGCTTCTCAAGTGTCCTTAAAGCCACTGGCAAAGACAAATGACAATGATGGATGCCAGTTTGTTATGCTGAGCACCACAAAACTGCACAGAGCAAATGACTTGCACCATCTTTTTAAGAGGTTGAACGTGTCGTGCTCCTAAAGTGCTGTTGTGCTCAAGAATCACTGAGAGCTCCCTGCAAATCAATGCAATAGAGCCCTGCTATTCATTTTGCAAGCACTATTTTTATCCTTTCCTAATATAACTTCCAAACCTTTCTCCTCCCCCACGTCCCTGCCACAGATCCCTAATTCACACAGCTAAAAACACACAGTGCCTCCTACAATCTTTTCCAACATGTGCAGTCCTTAACAACAAAATTTAATTTCTTCCTTTCTTTGAAACTCATCTTCATTCAGCCTGGCTCCTAAGGGAAATTAATGAGGGCTCGCTGAATATGTTTACATAAGATCTCCTCCAAATTTATATTATTAAGCATTAGGAGTGGTTTTATCTGCCCTCTAAGGGACAGAGGGGCTGATGGGCCTGGCCAGAGATGTCTCAATAAAATATCTGCTGTCCACTCACACCCTGCTGGCTTTGCTGTGCTGACAGAGCCTGGAGCAGGGCATGGGGTGACAGCTGAATCAAAGGTGACTGCAGCATCAGCAGCTCTGGGCTCCACTGGCAGTGAGCTGCCAGCACACCAAGGCAGGGCTGAGGAGGCTGAAGGAGCCTGGCTGTGAGCCCAGGGCCAGGCAGGAGCTGTGACACTGCTGTGGTGACAAACACCCTGCCCACACAGCCACGTGTGAGCCACGCTGAGCCCAGCTGCCCATCCCCAGGGACCCTTCCTCAGGAGAGCCTTTCTGCTGCAGGAATCCCAGCACTGATGGCAATTTTAGTTCCTGGTGGTCTCCACAACGACATCTTGGTCTGTGATACCCAATAGAGGCTTTGGAGTTTGGAAAACTCCTTCTGCTCGTTCTTATTCACACAAAAGCCATAACACAGTCCTTGGTGTCACAGCAACAGTGTGTATCACCACAAGGAAACGTGCTGCATGCACAAACACAGGTTAAACATCTATTTGTGCATGCACTCACAACTACAGCTCATTTCTGTACAATAAACTGTGAATCCAGCCCTGGAGCCAGCTCTCAGCCTGACTGGTCACACCGTGTCTGAGCGAGGCAAAGCCGGACACCTTCTCCCTGCTGGAGCTCCTGTGGTGTCGCACATCTGGCTGCAGCAAAGCCTGTGGTCTAGCACGGATATTGGACCTGGACAACAGGATTTCAGCAATGATTAAAGATGCCTGTGGCTTCTGGGCAGGCAGGAACAAAGGAAACCCTTCTGCTGGAAGAGGGGTTTGATAGAATTCACGGCTGTCTCCACTTCTGCAGTTTTGTCTCCTTCATTAGCTAACAAAGCAATGACTCCAGTTCATGAAAAGGAAACTCCTACCATCCTGAGCAGCTTCCAGGGCCTATCCTGCAGCTCCTTTTGGCTCCATGTCTCCCCAGGTAACCCTTGCCAGCTAAGGCAGAGTGGTCCAAGAGCCATTACATCATGCACATTCAAGAACCAAAACTTTAATAGGGATCATTTTTCCTTCAATAAAGAAATATAAAGCTAATGCCACCCCGAATTCCCAAAGTACTGTATTAACACTCCTGTCAGCTGGAGGGCTTTTAGACTGCTATATATATATATTTCTTTTTTCCCCCCTTTCTAAGTCTGTTTAAACCTGTCTGCATTTCAGTTTGCTAAAGCTGTTTAGCCAAGTATGAGCTCCATTCATGGCCAGCTGTAATGAACGTCACAGGCTGTAACCCAAGCAGGCACTTGTGCCTGTTTGCTGGAGACTCTCATTCAAAAAACCAAAGAGAACAAGAGTAGTTTTCGAGATGTTGTAAATGCTGAGCTGCTTGCTCTGAAAACCAAAGCAGAGTCCTGTTCTCTGTGCAGAAAAGGTCTCTGAGTGAGGGGGGTGTGGGAGGGAAGCTTTGTTTACACCAGGCTCCTCTGAGCTAACAACTCACATGGGATGTTTTACTTTAAGGGCAATATCATGCATTGATTGAGAAGAGAGATATCAGCATCTTCTACCCTTGCTGGATACAGAGCACACTGTGGAAAGCTCCTGTCTCTGGGCTGCGTGGTAAAGAGCAGAACATGGCTCTCCTCGGTATAAATTTAAAGGGAGGACCTATAATACGGAGAAATCTTCAAAGGCCAGTCAGGTTTCCAGTCCAACAACCCTGCCAAGTGTTCCTTTAATCCTTTATTTACCAGTAAATCTGCCTCTCTGTTCAGCAGGCTTTTACTGGGATTGGGTTTCAGCCTGCAACCCAAAAGCTGTAAGCATATGCTCTGTAGCCCTAATGAGAAACTCAATCTATTAATGAGCAGACCTTCTCCACAGGACCAGGTCTTGGCAACATGAGTCAGTTCCTGAACTTTCACCTCCCGCTTGGCAGCACCCCAGACTAACTCCACATCTCTCAGCTGGCTTACATTATCAGCTCATTATTAACATACATCAGGGCCAGATCTCTTCTAGTGCACCCAGCAAACAGGAAACTACACAAGGGGAGGGCTCCTCATTTTTGTCTGACTCTGGAGCTCATAAAAATGACTAATTAGAAGCAGCTCTAGCGGAGGCACTCTGCAGATCACACATTCCCTCTGAGCCGTAGTCCTGACTTGGGATAAACAGCCTGGAATGCCAGGGCAGGCTCAGAGCCCTGCAGCTCTCAGAGCCCTGCAGCTCTCAGCCCCATCTCAGCTGCTGTGATGCAGGGGTGTGCTGCTCTCCTGATCATGGAGCCAGGAGACAGCGATTCACACAGAGCAAAGGACGTGTCCAGCATCACACACAGTCCCAGAAAGCCCAAATCCTGCATCAGCTCCCCTGCAGACAGCCCCAGCAGCAGGGAGAGCTGTGGGAGCCCTCTGCAGCCCTTTTCAAAGGACTCTGCTGTGTATTTTGGATGTGCACGCTTGCCTGGCCCCACAGAGCTGGGCTCAGAGCGCTGCTTTGAAGTGGCCTGCGAGCCCCCAGCAGTGTACACAGCACTTTGGGAAAGCTTCCCAGGGCACCTCTCATGGCCACAGCTCTCGTGGAGCACAGGAGAGGATTCTCTGGCACAGCAAGCGCTGTCCTCAATGACACACCACTATTTGTCACGCATTGTCTCACTTTATTTTCCTCCTTACACCATCAGTATTTACTTTTGCCCTCCAGTCCCCTCTCTCCTCAGCTGTCATCCTTCAGCTCAGGAAACACAGCAAACAAGAAACAAAAAGAATCTCTCCTCCAGATGCCAGGTTCAGACCCAGTCCAGCTGAAAGCTGCAGCAGCCTGATAATTGTTCCCATCTCATCTGAGCACAGATGCCAGCACAGCCAGTGCCCACATCAGCAAACGGAGCTGGAGACACACTCAAGGAGCAAGAAAGGTCAGCAGAGTCTGTTCAGGTCAGACAGGCTGTTAGTGATGTGGATCAGACTGAATCTGTTACACAGCATTCTGTACCTGCAGCCATCCCAGCCTAAGGCACATCCACGCCGAATATTCACACCCACTCTCAAACACCCCTTCAAGCAAACCAGACTTAACACGAGTCAATACAGAATCTGGCAAAATCTCAGAGCCTACACAAGCCCCTAATTTACTTTGGCTGCTCAAAAGGTAGCAATTTATATTCCTTCTTAAAAAAAAAAAAAATTAGCTGTGGCTAGAATTACTTCTCAGAGCTGATTTCATTTCATAACTCGCCTCCTATTCAGACGGAATTTATGCACAGATGTTCAGAGCCAAAAATCTGTTCTCATTTAATCCACAGCAGAACAGGTAAAGAGCAAATCTATTCCAGCCAGGTTGGTGCCTTGCTGCTCCAGCCTCCCCTAACACAGCAGCAGGCACGAGGAACTCCCAGCTGCCAAAATCCTGCTGCTCCAAGGGGCTTTTGGCAGCTCTGCTCCTCCACGAGCTCTCATGCCGATAACTAGAGGGGAACCAACACAAAATATTCCAACGGGACCAAGATCTCTCAGATGCAAACGAGCTGGAAACAGATTTTTAATTATTTTAAATGCACTGTCTTTCCCAAAACTGCAGGTCAGAATCCTGCAGAGATCAAGAGCTAAGGGATCCTTTGTGGAAGCAGTGGTGATAAAAAAACCCAGAGTGTTTCAGATCAACTGGTCAAGAACAAACCGTACAATTCCTCACTGTAATTACACCAAGATGATAAAACTCTGAATTCAGATGCAGGTTTGTTATCCAGAATAAGGGAATCCCACATCAGAGGCACCATGTCTGTAATTCTCCAAGGGATGCTGAGTTACCTTAGGCCACTCTAAGCAGGCAGAAGCTAAAATAAAATAACTAAAAGTTCTTCTGCAGAAAGAAATGTCTGGGGCTTTAACCAGTGCTCAAAAAATGGCTTGGGGTGAGTTGTGGGTGATTATGTAATGGAGAGTGTTATTCAGATTATAAAACCAAAATATATTAAGGTATAGCAACCTATTAATGGTTGACTCAAGCAATGGTAAAATGTATATTCAAGCATATTTTCATCATTCCTTCACATAGTTCCACGTAAGAGATGCCAGCAATGGTATAGGTGGTGGAAGAGAAGACACAAATTTGTTAGATATTTGATACCAGTCTAATTCTGAAGAGGTGAGAAATTTCATTCTCAGTAATATTTACAGAAGGCAAAGAAAGTCCAACTCATCTTAAAAATAAGGGCATGATACCAACTCAGTCACTGCCATGGCCTTACTCCTTCTGGCTTTCTTGCTGCTTGGGACTGACTGAAAATCTGGGCAAGATAAATTAACTTTCCCAATATATAAAGCTACATGTTCTTATCATAAAAAAATAATCTGGATTCCAGCAGCAATTCAAATGTTTTCCCCAAGTATGCAGATGTAACTCCTGCCCCCTTGGTAGGGCCCCTACAGCTGAGAATTGAAGCAGCCTCTTAAAACCAAAATACCTGCACTGGCAACGTGATTTGTGATGCTCTGGTCCCTCAGGTCTCAGCAAAATTAGTCCCATTAAGAAACAAAGCACAGTCTGGTGCCTACATATGGATTTAGCAATTTCACTTTATGTTAGCCAATTAGAAAACACTGGCTCTTTTCCTCCCCCAAATGCTTTCAAATTAATGAGAGGGGGAAAAAAAAAATGCAAACGCATAGCAAAGGCTGAACAAAGATTGGTGCTTGATAGAATTTGCATGTAAATCCTCCAAGATTCAATTTTAAGTAGAAGCAAACAAGCAAAATATTTACTGCTCAGCATTTCCCAGCCACACCAAGGCTGTGCTGTGTTTCAAGGCTGGTTTCCTGGCTGTGAACGCTGCTGTTTGCTGTGCTATGAGAAATACCTGCCCTGAGAGCAGAGCCAAGCAGGGCAGGGTCCTGGCTGTGCTGCTCCCTGCTCATCTCACCTTCCCCTCTCCCCACAAAGCCACGCTGACTGTTCCATCTGCCCCTGAAGGAGTCACAGCACTTGCCAGAGCTCTCTGAGAACTTCCAGCTCTGTTTTCTGGGAGTTCCTCCCAACCCCAGCCATGCACGGCACAGCTGATTCATCTTCCTCGGCCATCCCATCCATCTGGAGCACAGCAAAACCTGTGAATGCTGCCTCAGAGCGTGTCTGTGCTCGGAACAGACCCACTGAACACTCTCTGCTGGAGATACTGGAATTTCATGTGGGCTAGAAATATTTCCTAGGAGCTTTAGCTTCATTTCCTTTTGGAGAAACACCTCTCCCCATTTTCCTTCAAGCTTATATACTTGAATTACCATATCTCCTTAAGCAGCAAAAAGCAATAACTTCACCAGATCCAGGAAATATTAGTGGCATTATTAATGTAAATAAAGGATTTTTCATAGCATTTTTAAAGTTATTACACCAAGAGCATAAATAAACCTCACTGATGGAGTATTAGTATTTTATGTTGGTGGGAATCAATTGTATAACAGAGTCAAGTAGGGAACTTCTTGGGCACATTTAATTCCTGTAACTGCCAAATAACCACATGAACAACTTTGTCCTGTTAAATCCCCTTCTGTTTTGCATTTTGCATTCATTTCCTTCCAGCCTCAGCACTGTCCCCAACTCAAAAAGCTTCAACTGAACCATAACGAGCCTCACAATAAAGCACCTCAAGAACTAAAGACAAACGTCCTTCTGGCTTTTAAAGCTGCATTTCTCATTAGAAATGCTGCCAGCTGAAACACATCTTGAAAAGTGAGCACAGGCTAATGGACAGAGAAGACAGAAGTTGGCACACCTAGATTTTATTCCTAGTCTCTAGATTATTCACTAAAATACTCAATTCTGGTTGTTTTTAATCTCATTTAAGAAGTAACTACTTGCACTCAGGATCGCATTCCTCATGCAGAGCAGGATGAAACTCTTAATGGATGACATGAAGCAAATGGGAATTCTCTGCTGTGGTGAGATAATCATCCTGCTCATCCCAGCTCCAGCATTGCTGCAGGGAAGGGATCTGAGGCCATTCCTTCAGCCCCTCAGAACAGCCCTCCCAGCTGAAAATCAGGCATTCTCTGCAGGAAATCATGGCATCTAAACATTTCACCCAGTTATCTGTCCTTCTAAACCCTCTCAAATCCCACATTGAACATAGAAATCCTCATTTCCATCGCCCAGAATTTCCTCTCACCTACTATGAAAGCATCCTGAAACACTTGGGGGAGCCAAGCTAAACAATTGATAAAAATCCTGATTAAACCAGCATGTTTCTGTGGTAGGTGTGGATTTCTCCAGGTTTTTTAAGTGCAGATATGAGGGGGATTACTGGGTGTGTCAGACCTCACCAGACCTGGCACTCAAGAACAAAGGAGAAGGATTCAAGAAGCCAAAAGATAGTTCAGGAAAAACGAAACACAGTGAACAGAAGGAACTTGGAGCACATCTCTCCTTTTCCACTGTGAGGCTGAAAAAGGCACTCTGCTGATGGATAATATTTATTTCTTTCTTTTACAGTATTTCTGCCAGAAGTGCTGAGAAATAGGTGTTATTTCCTTAGAATAATTCCCATAATAATGAGAAATCCCAGGCAGCCTCGACTCTAGGTGGCGTTGGCAGCTCCCCTTAGAATCCATGAACTTGAAAGGGATCAAACTCATGGAGACTGAGCCTGATCTGCTCCTACTGCAGAAAGAACTATTCCTACTGAACTGATCAGAGCACTGGAGAACTCTGTTTAGCAATTCCAAAAGTGATTGGGTAGTTAAAAATACGTTTGATTTGCTGAGAATTACTATTATATCCACAAAGAACTATTAACTCTTAGAAACTCTTCCTCTGTTTCTGCAGAGAATGATGATGCCAGGAGGGATGAACTGTGCCAGTGGCTCACACCACACAGGCACAGGTTAAATGTTATCAGTTCTGCCCTGATTACACAATTTGAGTGAACTCAAACACTGCATTTGCCCATTCTGTTCTGTGACTGAGCTGATTCACCCACACAGGATTCCCCAACAATTCCACAGTTCCCAGCTGCCCAACAGGAGCCTGAGTTAGTTCTCATCCATACTTCCAGCAAGGGATTGTTTAGGAGGTGCAGTTATGGATCTCATCTCTGGGAGGGTCAGAACTTCCACAGCTCTGTACTGAGCAGCAATCCTTTGATTTCCTCAAAGCAACTTGAATTTCCCACCATTCCTCAGACCTCTCTACTCCTCGATCCTAAAATGAGCATCAGCATTTGCAGTGTCCCCCTGTGCCACTGAGCCCTGGACAGGGAAGGTTTGCAGCAGGAACACAGGACACAAGGGGAAAAGCTGGATGCTGTTTCAGCCTCTAAAATCAGTGTATGTGATCCCCCAGACACATCACACACCCAGCACCCCTAAATCAAACTCTTCAGAAAGTGGATATGAGAAGCAAAATGTAAATACTCTCCCACTTTTGCCACGACAGTGACTGTTGTGAATTTATTACTGCTCTGCTGCCACAATTCCTCCTTGTGGAGGCTCAGCTCAGTGACAGGCAGGACTGGCACACACATTTTGGTGCAGATGCCAAGAGAGCTCTGAAGCCACATCTGTAACTTCAGAGGGAAGAGACAAATCACACCCAGGTATTACCTGGCCACTCAGGTGAGTATGACCAAGACCTGATGACCTTTTCTTTCTGACTGGAGGGGAGTTCTGTAATTCTCAGCACAGCAGTGCCTTTGATGCAACATTAAAATGCTGCTTAAGTCTGCTCCTGTGACAACTCTTTATTTCAAATGATTGTTTATGAAATTTAATAGCAGCAGTTCATTCCTGGCTGATGGTGTCTGACACAGAACACTTAAAGTGAAATGTGAGTGGCATTTTTGTATGGCTCCTGTACTGAATATGATCACAGCCCCAGTTAATTAAAGTGCAGATGAGCTGTCATTAGGTCGGTATGAGTTAATTGGCCTTCTCAGGGGCCAGAATTAAGCTACAGCACATCTAGGGTGCAGACTTGCAGGCTGAACTTGCATTACCACGTTTGGAGTCTGGGAGCAGTCAGCACCCAGAGGCAGCAATTCTCAGACCCAACCTACAGAGCTCTAGAAATTTGGTTATTTCTTTCCTTTTTAACTTGTAGGCTGAGCTCTTGTGAAAATCTGGCCCCTGGGGTTTAAAAGCAAAATGCAGTCTGTAGTGTAAACTCCTCATTTTGCAGCTGGAAGTTGATGTCAGTAATTTTCCCACAACCTGAACAAGCACCAAGCCTTGCCATAAACAAAGAATCTGATAGGTTTTTTTAACCTTTTTATTACTAGCCTTATGTAAGTTTGCTGTATCACTATTCATTTACTGGTTTACACAAAGTGAGCTCAAAAATACCATAAATTCTTTGCCCAGAACCTAACATCCAAGCCTGAAACTTTTTTCCTTAGAAACAGCTTGGTTATTCAAGTCTGGTAAAAAATTTGCATTTCTTGTTCCTAACCTAGATGAGAAGCATAAAACCATCTACATGAGAAAAAGCTGAGGGGAAAAAAAAAAAGCCCTCCAGTAGCAATAAACAGATCCCAACCTATTGCAAAGTATGAAAAACTGGCTGCAACAGGATGTGACTGTAAAATGGTCATGTTGCTATGCAGACTCAATAGCTCATTTAAAAAGAGTGCCCAACCCTTCCCTGCCTTCCCTCCTCTAGACTTTTTGTCTTTCTGTGAATATGAAACTCTCAAATTATATTCACAAGAAAAAATCACTAAATCATTGCTGCAACAGCTCAGGGCCTGGGCAAATATTGGGATCTCAGAGCAATTACAGACATGAAGATAGTTAATTGCCCAACACAATATTTATAGTAGTTAATTGATTACAAGCTACTTTAAAAAACAAAGCTCAGATCAAACTTCTTGTCCTTTACGAAGCACATTTGCCTTTCAGTGAGATGCTTGAGAGCCCCACTGCAGCCTGAATGCTGCCAGCCTTTGCAAGTGACAGAATGTCACCTACTTGCTGCAATTTTCCCTGCAAGTTTAATACATCCACCCGCCTCTAAATCCACTTGGCTCCATTCATTCATTTACTTTTAGTTTTGCCTTTAAGCGTCTCTCTAGAGGTCTGAAAAGAAAGAGATAAAGCAATTACTTGATTTCATCCTTGGGATTTCAGCTCTCAGCCTCGGCATGGTGCCTCTTTAGTGCTTGATGAGTGTCTAAATTCTCCCCAGATTAAAGAGGGTTGTCTTCTTTCTCCGTGCATTATACACACGGAAGAGAAAAGGAAAATCAAAGGGGTCCAAACTTCTGTGGGAGGAAACCCGCTCGGTTTCTCTCTGCTCTGGAGAGGCTGTGCCAATTTACACACGACAAAGATCTATCTCAATCTATTTTTCAAGCAGACATATACATTTAAACATGCTATAAACCCTTAGCTATGATTTTAGAGTGAAATCTACAATAAACAGCCTCTTTTAAAGTTGTAGATATGGTCACACTGAGTCAGCTTCCAGAATGAATTCCCCAGGATGGTTTGAATCTGTGCCCCAGAGATCACTGCCCACAAACTGCAAGAAGAGGAATGGTTTGCTCAATACACAAAGTAGGGCTGAGAGCAGAAAAATAATTAGAGAAAGCTACTGTTGTAGTTCTTGGGTTTATTTCTGTCTGGAAGTCCTTGAATAATGATCCCCAACACAGCACCAGTGATTACAGTTTCCCAGTGATTAATCAGCTGCAAAGTCGTCATCTTTTCTCTTCTTCATCCTCTCCCTGAGAGCAGTGGGAAGCTGAGCAGTGGCTTTTGGAAATGAAGCATTTTGTTCAGCTGCTCCATGTGAAGCCCACATGGGGGCCATACATTTCAGACTTGAGCCTCTCTTTCTCGGCCAAAATCCTTAATCTGCGAATTATTTGTACAAATGGGAATTAAAAAGAATTTGCCCTCTTTTCCCTCCATCCCTTCAGAGGCAGTGTTTTTAAGGCAGCTTTCAGCAGCCCTGCCTTTCTGCTCAGTAAAATGTGTGCAACAAATGCTCCAAACTGAGGTGAGGGGGGGAGCCTCACAATAAGAACTCCCCCGGACAAATTCCAGCCTCACCACGGAGATCAGAGCTGACCCCTCCAGCTATTTTCAGATCTCTTTCCATCAGAGGACTGTGGCTTAAATCCTTCTACGAAATATTGACATCCCCGAACTTCCAGAGCCTGAGGATACAAAAGACTCCCTAATTTATACTGCCTATTTAGCAGTAAATTCAGAAGTTTTTCCCTTTCTGGAACTTGAAAGTACCCAGTTATCCTGCAATAGTTATCATTAACATTTTAACCTGGTAACAAGGAATCAAATGTATCTATGTAGATACAGTAAGAGTAAGCAATAATCTACTTTGAGATAATATTCTGTCACATCAAAGCTTGCTTTTTCTGTACTTTCAGCTTTTTGCTGTGAATAATTTCACCTCTCTTCCAGAAGACCCACAAATGAAACAAATGAGATCATACACAAAGATGATTGATCTAAGTGATAGAAATCCAGCAACTAAATATGAATAAATGATAAAATGCAGAAATGCTAAGTCTCTCGTTTTACTTAATAAGGAGGACTTTAAATGAACTTACACTGTTTCTTTCAAAGGATAATCTCCTTTCATCAACTAGAAGGAATCTTACTGATGGCACACTAAGATGCACAGTGCAAACTTTCATTACAGAAGGTGGGGAGACAGTTGTAACATCACTCGTGCTCAGAAACAGCTTCAGCTCGTACTTCCAAGGCCTCTGCTCTCACTAGTGAGAAATCTCACTGCTGGGAGCCCTGGAGTGTTTTCTGAAGGGCTGTTAAACCCAAACTCTAAAATCCTTATCTGCAAAACAGCCTCAGACAGAGCTGTCAGAGCTCAGCCCTGCTTTGATTCTCCAGGTACAGACACACAGCCAAATAACAGAGAACCAAACGTTATCCTGACCCCACATCTCTGACAAGAACATTCCAAAACGCTGACATTTAGTACTCTGCTCACTGCTAAATCACACATTGAACAGAACAAGCACAAAGTTAATACCAAACAGCAAGAAATGCAGGCCTGGACCTTATGAAGGCAAAGCCAGGATATAGATTTCAAGAACGAGAGCTGTAAGAGAAGTCTGAGAATCATTTCCAGCTCCACAGTGCAATGTTACCTGATGTTTGCCATTTCTGACAATAATGCCTGCAGTTAACACGTTCCAGCTGGGAAGCAGTACTAGCATGATGTTAAAAAAACCTCAGCCTTTGATGCCCTGATGAAACAAACCTTGGATTTTTTCCTAGACTTGCAAACCACCTTTGTAGAGCACTGTTAGGGATTGTAATCAGTCCCTTTTGGCCATTCCCTGCTGGGATAGAATTATGTGGCCACAGAGTAACTCCCCTCTTTATATCTGGAAATACAAAACCAATAAAGGTATAATCTATGGCTTAAAAAAAGTATGGAAAAGCAAGGGGTTTCAACTGTATTCCTAAAATAATAGCTGCTGTTCTAGTTCAGCAACTCTGGCATTAAACTATTTCATGGGGGGAAAATAATTTACTTTATAACACCTATATTAACTGCCTCAAAAATATTCAGAGGTCTTTTATATTGTAACTAGAAAAGCACATCTCAGCTTGCTCCTCATGTCCCTGAAACTGTGACAAAAACCTGCAAAACTCCCATCAGCTGTTGTCACAGTTTTTGTTTTCTGTAAAGACCCACATAAAAATTGATAGCAAACCTCAGTGCTTCTCTCCCTTCCTGACATAACTTGACCAGAGAATTCAAAGGGTCAGACCACACAGATGCATGAATCACGTTTGATCCTGGTTTATAGAAGTCAATGGAGTCATAGCACAGATGGCCTTTAAATCTCCTGTGACCTGCAGGACTGCTCAAATGCACTGCTTGGAGCACACTGGGGGTTTTCTCACCACTGTCACAGTAATATTTTAATCTTGAACGTGCTTAGTTTCAAAGCACCCTTCTGAGGCTGCATTATCGCTTCTTGTATCAGGTGAGCACAGCCAGGGCTTGCCCAAGGTTGTACAGCCTGTGCTGGCAGAGCAGCGAAATGATCACATCTCCTAATTTCACATTTACAAATGGAACAGCAGCAGAGAAAGATACAATGGTTTTCTTACTCATAGCAGTCAATTCTTAATCATAAAACTTGCTCAGGAGCATCACACAGATCTAAAGATGGTGATCACGAGTCTCCAGACACTCAACAGCACAGAATTCTTTATGTTCTTAGCACAGGAGTCTGAAGGAACTCTCACAGCTTGTATTTAATACAATCCTAGCAGGGACTGCTCCCAACTCTCTGGTTTAAAATCTCAAATTCCGGTTTTTTGATACTCATTTGAGGACTAAGTAAATGCAAAGTCATATTAATGAGGTAAAAATGTTACTCTACATCAGGAAACTCAGCCAAAATGAGAATGAACTTAAGAAAGATCAGAAACTGAAAGTCACAAACACAAACCCACAAACTTAGATCAGATGCTTTTATACCTTAAGGGCAATCCAAGCTGGAAATTTGTGATGAAACTGAAAACCAGGAAAAGCCCTCTGTGCTGCTGCCAACACAGTCAAGAGAAGAAAAAGTCACAGAAAATATTGTGCATTTTAAACAGAAAGAATATCATGGTTCTGGAATGGTATCAGAATCCAGACTTTCAGAAAGGACAGTCCATGTGAAAGCTGCTAAACAGAAGACAAAATAAACACAAAAAAGAGGCGATGGGAGAAACTGAAAATCTCATAAAAGGAGATAAACTCAACTATTCAAAATTATTTTGTCTTCCCCTGCCAGTTTTAGGCATAAAGAGAGGTCCAGCAGCTTTCAGTGAGAGCTAGGTGATTATCTCTGCTAGTCCCTTTGGAAAATTCCACCCCCATCAATTCCACCCCCATCTTCTCTACAGGCTCATCTACAGCAAAGATTTTTGCTCCTTTCGTGTCTGCACTGAAGGCAGCACATATTCCTGAACTGCCCTCAGCCCATCTTCTACATCACTAAAGCAGACACAAAAAAAAGTACTCGGTTTAGTTTTTCCTTTTTTCAATCCCCATCTTTGCTCCCTGCACTCAGCAATGGGAAACAGATTCAGCCAGCCTTAAAACACTATCTCAGCAACAAAGCATGCAATGTGCTCCATCTCATCTCTCCACTCCAACTGAGTTTACAGCAGTGGGTGGTTTTCAAACCTAACATTTGATCAAAATGAAAAACCGGGCATTCCTTTCACCCCATGACAGGCAGGCTGATATAAATCACAGCCTTCCCAGCAAGGGTTCTTCCACAGACAATGAGTTGTGGCAGTGCCTCAAAGCTCAGCCCCAGCCATTGTAAGAGAAAGTTTCAGGTTTTTAAAGCAGGCCTGGGCTTTTTACAACAGCACTAAAACCAAAAGAGGGGGAGAATTTATGGTGTGGTTGTTTGAGGGGCGAAGAAGGTGTTTCCCCTTCAGAAGTTGTATTTGCAGGGCATTGCTCTGGGCATGTTTGTGCCAGTGCCTGCTTTTTAGTGTTTCAATAGCACTGAAATCTCCAAGTTGGGGCAGCCTCACAGCATTTTACACTCACACATATTTACACATCCCACAAGTCATGGCTCATTCATTGTCCCTCATTGTTTCATCAGGGAAAAGAAGCAGCTCTTCCTTAGGCACCAGGAGAAAAGCTCTCAGATGTATCTGCTCAAGGAAAGGATGCTATCAGCCATCCTCTGGCTCCCATTTAGGAACACAAACAGTGTAGGTAAGCATTAAGCAGCAGCTATTAAATTCCTGTGTGTGTGTGCACAGCACTCCAGAGTGTGATCAAAGCGAAGCTGATCCCATCCACAGCGCTGCTGCTTCTCCTCACTAACCCAGTAACCCATCAGAAATGCCCTCCAGCCTCAACAATTTTAAGCCTTGACTTCAAAAGATCAGCTTATCCTTTAGGGCTGAGCTGAGTGACAGGTGGGGGTCAGGAAGAAGCCCCTGCCCTCCCGGGGGTGTAGGGTTGCACAATCGGCCGGGCACGTTGGGGGGTTTGGCTGCATTCCTGGGGCCATCAGAGCTGGGCCACCTCTGTGTCTCATGGAGCTCTCATCTCTGCTCCAGCCCTGCTCTGGAAACAGCAGCTGTGTTTACATGAAGCTGTGCCACGCAGAGGTCAAAATCTGAATTTACCTGCCGTTAAAAACCTGCTCACCTGCCGAGGTGGAGGGTGCCAGGGAGGGTCCCACTTGAAGAGACGGCCTCTCAAACCCTCAGGGAGCACAGCAAGGGTTTACAGGGTGCCTGTCCCAAAAATCTGCTGTGCTAAAGAACCTTGAGTCTTGGGTACCTGCCATCAAAAGGACAAGAACCATTGCAGGAGACACCAGGGCACAAGGTCTGCCACACCCTGACCCTAAAACAGACACCATGGCACAAGGTCTGTCACACCCTGACCCTAAAACAGACACCATGGCACAAGGTCTGTCACACCCTGATCCCAAAGAGACACCATGGCACAAGGTCTGTCACACCCTGACCCTAAAACAGACACCATGGCACAAGGTCTGTCACACATTGACCCCAAAGGAGACACCATGGCACAAGGTCTGTCACACACTGACCCTAAAACAGACACCATGGCACAAGGTCTGTCACACCCTGACCCCAAAACAGACACCATGGCACAAGGTCTGTCACACACTGACCCTAAAACAGACACCATGGCACAAGGTCTGTCACACCCTGACCCCAAAGAGACACCATGGCACAAGGTCTGCCACACCCTGACCCTAAAACAGACACCATGGCACAAGGTCTGTCACATCCTGACCCTAAACAGACACCATGGCACAAGGTCTGTCACACATTGACCCCAAAGGAGACACCATGGCACAAGGTCTGCCACACCCTGACCCCAAAACAGACACCATGGCACAAGGTCTGTCACACCCTGACCCTAAAACAGACACCATGGCACAAGGTCTGCCACACCCTGACCCCAAAAGACACCATGGCACAAGGTCTGTCACACCCTGACCCTAAAAGATTTTAAAACTTACACAACAAATACACCAGGCTCCCTGAAAAGCCATCATAATGAGGCAAGAGAAAAGACAATACTCTTCTGTACTCAGATTTAACTACATTTCAAAATAATATCTCCTTTCTCCTATCATGTCAATACAATTTGGAGTGGGAACTGATGCTTATACACAGCACCAGGCCTTCAGCTTCTTTCCATTGCTAACTTTAAATAACAATGCATGAATGGACAAAGTGCCTGGTTTATAGCATCCTCCCTTTCAGCCTCTCCCTTGTCTCAGTTCATTTCCCCGTGGCACGCTTTGTTCTTAAAGCAGTCTTAACCACTCATACATCAAAATATTTAATCAACATTTCTCAGTCGGGAAATAATCCCGCTTTAGACCGATTCAGTGGGAGACTGCAGTGGATTCAACATTCAAAAAAAAAGGGTCAGAATGCATTTCCGAGGGTGCTTTAGAAAAATCAATGCTGACATGTTTTTAATGCAAATCAATAAGTGACATTAGATAATGAAACAAACATGCAGCAGCCCTGCAGCCGGGCCATTTAGACAATCAGCTTGGGAAGGATTCAGCCAGGCGAGCGCTTGAGCGCGCGGCCAACGCGGGCTCCAATAAAGCACTACTTTTTCTTGTTGTTCTTGTTTTGAGAATCTCAAAACCTGTTTCCTGTGAACAAGGGCTTACAATTTCCCCTGGGTCGGTGCAGCCCCGGTGAAGCGGGGCCGGGTTGTGCGCGGTGTCCCCGCATTGGGAGCCGCTGACCCGTGAGCCGCCGCCAATGCTTTGACAAGCTGTGCTGCAGCCCCAGCGGGGACACCGAGCCTTTAAAGGCTCAAGTTGTGAAACTCTTTACAAGAGGCCTGTCCCTTCTCGGAGTAATTAATTCTTTGACTGCCACACTGAGATGCAATGAATGAACACATACTCCCGGGAGTAACAACTATGCTAATGCGGAGGAGCCGCAGACAAAGAATACAAGAGCTCGCTTGAACCGGGTGAGACCATGTGCGAACCCACCGTGCTATCCACATGCCTGAAACCACCACAGCTGGGGAGGAACACACCTCACAGCCCAACACATACAGCAGGAACCACCACAGCTGGGGAGGAACACATCTCACAGCCCAACATGTACAGCAAAAACCACCACAGCTCAGGAGAAACACATCTCACAGCCCAACTACAGCAGAAACCACCACAGCTCAGGAGAAACACATCTCACAACCCAACCTGTACAGCAGGAACCACCACAGCTCAGGAGAAATGCACCTCACAGCCCAACGTGTACAGCAGAAACCACCACAGCTCAGGAGAAACACATCTCACAACCCAACCTGTACAGCAGGAACCACCACAGCTCAGGAGAAATGCACCTCACAGCCCAACTACAGCAGGAACCACCACAGCTCAGGAGAAATGCACCTCACAGCCCAACATGTACAGCAGGAACCACCACAGCTGGGGAGAAACATCTCACAGACCAATGTGTACAGCAGGAACCACCACAGCTCAGGAGAAACGCATCTCACAGCCCAACGTGTACAGCAGAAACCACCACAGCTCGGGAGAAACACATCTCACAGCCCAGCATGTACAGCAGAAACCACCACAGCTCAGGAGAAACATCTCACAGCCCAGCATGTACAGCAGGAACCACCACAGCTCAGGAGAAACACATCTCACAGCCCAGCATGTACAGCAGAAACCACCACAGCTCAGGAGAACATCTCACAGCCCAACATGTAGAGCAGAAACCACCACAGCTCAGAAGAAACATCTCACAGCCCAGCACATACAGCAGGAACCACCACAGCTCAGGAGAAACATCTCACAGCCCAACATGTACAGCAGAAACCACCAGAGCTGGGGAGAAACATCTCACAGCCCAACCCAATTGAAGCCAAACCACATGCTCTGCTTGCAAGGATTCAAATCACACCTCAAATGGGAAAAAATTAACAACTTCATAGCAGAAAATCATTTGAGGGAAAAGAATGAAACAACTTAGAACCCACATGCAAAAGTTTCTGATAAGAACAGAGAAACAAGGGCTCATTATTAAATGACACTAAGAAACCGATGGCTGCAAGAATAAAACTTTCCACCCGAGATACACAGCAAACCCTTATCTCTGCTCTATGTGACTCACAGCTTAAAAAAAAGGAAACAAAATGGAAACAAACAGCTGAAACATAACTGAAATAGAACCAGTTCGTGTAAGTTCCGCTGTTTTAAATCCCACTGTTCCAAAACTAACAAGGAAACAAACAAACAAACAATTCCCGCGGTGGTTTGAAACATTCATTCTTTCCAGGAAAATTGGCAAACTGAGCAAAGGCCGGCCCAAGGGGAGGGAGCTTGGGAGGATTCAGTTGCAATATCGGAGGGCACGTTTGGAACAAAAGCCTACCCACGGAGTCAACAAGAGCACGGCAAGATTCATTACAAAGTCAGACATGGTGTTCTGGCTCCTGCCTGGACACAAGGCTGTAACATTAACACATGGTTCATTACAGCACAATTAGAGCCTGCTTATTCGGGGCTGCAGAAATTAGGGATGGTACACATCAAACGGATTTTCCCAGGAAAACACAGGGCCTCCAGTCCAGCCCTAGAAAATCACTAATTATGGTGCAGAACCTATTTACTTGCACAGAACACAACTTCTGTTTGGCAGTTCTTTGTCTTGATTTTTTTCCACTGCAAAGGATTTCAAAGTCATCTTCCTGACAAGAAGCAATTGAATATTTTTTTCATATTACAGCAGAAATTCAAACAGAATCAAGACATAAAAATACAGAGGAATGAATTTAATATTTTCTCTTAGCAAGCACACAATGATGTTTTATTAGCAGGATAAATTGCTTTACACCTGGTAAGCAAGGGCTGCTACACTGAATTACTGTTGCAATGCAGACAGTTACATGTAATCAATCAAGGAAGATTTGAAGTCAGTGCTATTTAATGACTAATTCCTCAAAACACAAAATAGCTGAGCTCCTCCAATTAGTCTCCTACAGAAGGAAAGTAAAGAAGATGTCACCAAGCAAGTAAATGAAAGTAAAGGAACCCAAATATATTTGGGGGAAAAGGGGAGCTTCTTTAGCATTAACAGAACAGTGTTAGAATAGTCCTAACAAGTATAATATTGTATATTGATTTCTACTGAAACCCTTGTGGTAAAATATGCTTTTCAGTATGATGAAGCACACTGCAATCTCATTTTGCAAGTTAGCATGCATTTGAAGAGTTTTTACTGAAAATAGGTTGAAGTCACCAGAACTGGAGAATGTTACTGTATGAATGTCTCCACTTTCTTAACCACTGTTTATAGCCAATTACAATATTTAAATACCAGCACCAAAAAAACGGCTTCTTCCACTTAGAAATACATTTTAAATACCCAGCTTTAAAGCATCTGCCTTATTAAAAGTCTTTCAACAACATCACACTCTCAACTGATATAAGTCAAAGGGCTTCTTCTATATTAACAGAGATTTCGCAATTCTTTGCTCCAGCTAAACTTTTGTGGCATTTTAATTATACCCAGATTTTAGAGAAGATGCAGATAAGTGAGGCAGTGTCTCAATAACACACATCTCTCATTCTCCACTTCCTTCTCAAAAGAAATGTCAGGTTTTTGATGCTGCTACGAAGCCAGTGTTTGCAATTCCTTTCCCAGTGAGCTGCTAAGTTCATTTCTGAGCTCTCAAATTCCCACCCAGCTCCTGCTCCCCGCTGACTGGAACGTGAGCTGGCCTGGCTCCTCACACACTAAAGCAGGATAGGAAGTGTTAAGGGATACAAATCCAGGTGTTTCCAGGACTCAGGTGTGAAAGCATCACTTTGCTTTGTAAAGGAGATGAGGAGGGGGCAATCGATGAGGGGTGGTTGAACTGTAGAAAATGATACCGAAGGAATTCATATGGGAGGAACTGGGAAGAAATGGGCTCGAAACCAGTATATTGTCTACACCACAGCGAGCCACAGAGGTACTGGCATGCACAGGGGATGATTAAAGAAAAGAACTTGGCCAGGGGAGAGGGAGAAGTTAGAAGATTTTTCCTCTTCCCTCCTTCTCCTGAATCACAATTCCACTTCATGAAAGATCAAGAGGGACCTTCTATGCCAATCTGTACTATGGAAAGTATAATGAAAAAGTCAGTCACTTCCTCAGTTACTGTGAGGGAACGTAAGTGAATTCCACAAAGGAACAACTGAAAGCAATCAGATTCACTTTCTGCACAGCTGGAAGAAAAGCAATGCTCTTACTTAAGGAAAAAAAGGATTAAAAACCAACTTAAATTTGCTTTCTTCAGAACCATCAATCTGTTTGAATGAAGAGAGCCCACCTTTCAACTACAAATTGGCAGAAGTAGTGAATCATCACAGCAAAAGCTGTGCCCTTCAAAGCTGTAATAAAAAGTCCTGCAGGCTTTTTTCCTGGGGTAGAACTCCCTGCACATCTTGAACAATCAACATCCTCCTTTATCCACCCTACAGCAGTGCCCCTGTTTGTTCCCTGTGGCTGGCAGAGGTCACCACAAGGCACAGGGCTAACGAGAGGCTCACCTTATAACCTGTCTCAGGGCCACAGTGAGGAGATTCATTTTCTTGCAAGTGACATTTGAGAGACTCCTCTGACACATCACCTCCACAGCTGAATGGGTCTGAGCAGAACATCCTTGGGGAAAGCATCTCCTCACTGAGTCTGCCCAACTGAGCCCTTCCATATTCCAGGGGTGCTCCTGAGAGCTTGCTGCACTCTGGGGTTTGGTGAGAGCTGAGTGTCCCCAGCCCTGGCAGGACACCAAGGCAGGACAGGAAAGCTCCCATCAGGAAGGGCTGCCTGGGGCAAAAGGCAAATAGCTGTCCCTGCTGGGCTGCCCCTGCCACAATTCTCAGACCTGCCTCAGCCCCCCAGGCACCCAGAGAAAGGGCCAGAAAGGAAAATGCACCTATGGCTCAATGCAGTAACCCTCATGGCAGTGACTGAGAGCTCATCTGGGCTCTGGCACCCAGCCCAGCCCTGCAGCAAGCCCAGGTACCCCAACAGCCAGCACTGGTGCTGCAAACCAAGAACTCACACTTCCCTTAGAGCTGCATCACCCACACCCCTTCAGGCAGAAACTGCTGAAAGGGGAGCTGAAGAGCCCCAGAATAACCAGAACTCACCTAGCACAGACAAAATCCACAGCTCAGCTACACACCAGCTGTGAAAAGCCCTAATGAAACACTCCAAGGGAACAGAGTGGATCAAGTCAGTCCCAAATTCTGCCTTTACTAACACACAGTGCCCGATGGGACTGTAAAAAGTTAATCCCAGGCTGAGTGAGCTTCTCACCTTGACTGAATGAACAGCTCCTAGTTACAGCACTGTCACAGATGGCAAATGGGATCAGGAGAAATAAAGCACCCAGCAGTCATTGCTAAAGACAGGGAATGATGATGTCCTGTGTGCCACTAGGACCCACTCCTCAGGACACACTGCCTTCCCCCACTGCCACGTACCTGGCAGAGTTCCAGAGCTGCTGGGAGGGAGAACAACTCTGTGCAGTCCGAGTGGGGGAGAGGTGAAAAGGGAAGGGGTGGAAGGGAGATGCAGAATTACTTTTTCATTCAAATGTGAAAATCCAGAGATATGCATGGGTACAAGTAAGGGCAGAATAAAGCCTTAAATATTTAGTCTTCTTTGAAGCTTCCACACTAATCACTTAAGCCAACACAACATCTTAAAAATCTACGGAATTACCCAAAGCCTTTCTGTTAAGCCAGTTCTAAGGATACAATCAGTTCCTCTCCCGCCCTGACATCACACAAAGCGACTCAGGCAGCAGTTAATAAATCTAAGCCTCTGTGACAGATTTCATCTTCCACGGGGGAAAAAAAAAAGCTGCAGAGGAAACCGAAAAATAAAAGAGGATCTGAGGGAAAAATCTATTCATTGATCAGGGGAAGGAGAATGCTAAATTCAGCTGGCAAACAGCAGCCTGGCAAAGGAGCCATCGAGACACTTCCGAGTGTGCTGGCACAGCTTTGTCCTGAGCGGCTCAGCAGCCCCGGCAGAGGAGCTGCAGGTTTTAAATGCACCCATCCAGCCCTGCAAAAGTCAGACCCAGTTCTCTGATGCACTGAAAACAGCACTCTCCAAATCCAGACTCGCATCCTGAAATTCCTCAGTGCCAAAAATGTGCCAAATGACCAGCTCCTCTGTAGCTGGCATTTCGTAGAGGGGAAATCATCACCTCCTGCAATGGAGCAAATCTCACAATGGGAGATGTGGTCACTTTCTTTTTACTGATCTCTCTAAATGAATTTACAGTAATCCCACATCTTAAAAAAAAATACTTAAAAGCCATAAAATTAAAGTACCCTTTCTCCTGTGCTACAGAGGAGTACACACAAATCCAAGCACAGACTTGCTGAAAAGTGGAAAGGGTTAAAATCTGTGGAGAATGAGAGGAAAAGGCTAAAGAGCACTACTGCAGTTAATGTTAAAAACACTAATTTCAGCCCATTTGTGCATTCAGAGGCATCCGGGTTTGAATTTCTTCAGTGAAACCAGATGTCTCCAGCGATCATCAGAATGCACAGACTACAGCACAATCAGCTTGTCCTGGGCACAAGTTCCAGCACATCCAAAGAAATTGGGGACTCTCAGAGAGGAAGCAGCTAAATGCAATAACCTGGTGAGTGCTCAGAAACACAGCTCTCAGCACTGGGATTGGGAGGGGGATGGAAAAGGACAGCAGTGATGAATCCTGAGCAGCCTCTGAGTCTGAACACAACTGTGAAAAAAATCACATAATCAAGAGACAAAAAGCTTCCCAGGGAATGAATGTATCTGCTTGCTCTGTCATTGCATATAATCAAATAGATGTTATAATAGTGAGGCAGCACGTTACAGAGACAGCTGTAATAATCAGAGCTTTAACAGGCTCCAACACAAAACCCTACAACATGGCAGTGTCATGATCATCTTCACTCTCAAGCTGTCCAACTGAGAAGAGAGGTTGTGCTTTTATTAGCTTATATTAGCACACCACTTATCTAGTTTCTAAAAGCAGAATTAAAACCTTCTGCCATGTGCTGACACCTGGCTGCTGTCCAAGCTCGTACTTCATTTAGCATTATCACTGAAAAATGGGAGGCTCGGGCAATACTGGAGGGAGATGGGAAGACAGACGGTTGCCCATTACTGTCAGCTCGTTTGATGGGCTCACTTCTCCAGCCTCCAGGAGACAGGAATCTTCCAGAAATCACAGCAAGAAAAATTAACTTCCCTAAACTCACCAACTCAGGCTATTGGATCCCTTTTTTTGTCCCCAATGTCAATTCAGAGCAAACGGCCTGGATGCAGTTGTGATCTCAGCGAGGAGTTTTCTGTGCCTGACACAGGGTTTGTGCATAACCACCGTCCCTACTGATGCATTCCCTGACCTCAGGAAACAGGAGGAGCATTTTCTGCAAATGTGAGTCCAGCATATCAGCTTTGCATGAAGTTCCTGAGCCCATTTTCCACAGCTGACTCCTCCTGCACCGCTGCTCCAATGCTATTCCTTGCACAGAGAATTTTCCAGCTCCATCCCAGGTGCAAGCCGGGACACGATGGCCACTGCTCACTCCAGGCTGGACTGGGTGCACTCCCTCACTGCCAGCCAATGGCTTCTAGCTCCAAAATCCCCTTTTTTTTTTTGTAGCCACAGCATCTCTGCTCCATGATCAAATCCCCTTTTCCCAATATTGCCAAGAACATGGGGATACGGTGGTAGAACAAAGCTGTAGAAGAATTACCTTTTAACTAAATTGTGAGCCTCCAGCTGCCCTGTGCTCCCATTCCAGAAGTCCCCTGAACCTTGCCAGAACAGCAGTGTTTGACACGCTAAGCCCAAGCAGAGGACAAATATGAATATGGTGATTTGCTCATTGAGCTGCATACATAATCATTAGAAAAGTAATGAGCAAAGAACACAGCAGGCCAGAAAAAAAACTATTGAGCAGGCAGGGTCATGTAATTCAGCAAAGCTTCCTCCCTGTTTATTAATTAATTGAGACAGCTTTTCAGAAACCTTAGAGCAATGGGGGTTCCCATTTATTCCAGGTAACACAATTTAACTGCTGAAGATCTCTACCTGGAAGTGTTTTTGATGTCAATGGAAAAAAAAAAAAGAAGGAAATTAAGAGTTTGAAGGGAAGAAAAAGGTAAGAAAAATACCATCACAGTCTGTTATGAACACATAATGGTCCTGAAACAGGGGAAGGAAATCTCTGCCCCTCTCAGCTCTGGGTTATCTGAGCTGCTGGATAAAGCCCCCAGAGCCACCACTCTGCAGGGCCATTCCCATACCCTCAGACAGCCAGAGCAGGACCTGCAAAGCACATCCAGCCCACACCTCTCTCCATCAGGAATGCCCTTCCTGGACAAGGGAAGGATAATAATAGCCAGGACTTACAGTTTATCATTCTTCTGACAGTCAGAAAGTAAGCTTGAAGCAAACTCCTTTCATCCCTTCCCACCCTTTCGCTCTGCCCTGTCTGGTGCATGGGGGTAATTAAAGTATTTTACTGCCTGACTGACAGCCCAGTGCCCCACGAGCCACAGGCGACTAAAGGGCACGCATATTCCACAAGAAATGTAAACAGAGCCATGGCAAAATAGTCAGCAGTCACCTCCACCAGCATTCCTAAAAATCAAGGAACACTCCACAGAACTTCCTTTCCCTCCCTCCATTGATTTTTCTATATTAAAAATCAACCCCAGTCTGGAGTGAACAAAGATAAGAGCATGAACGTTCTTATTTTGCTCCGAGCATTCAATTTGCTAACGCATTTTAGCTAAAATTCCTGCTTAGTCACGCCTGACACAATCCAGTCTTTTAGGCAAACATTCCCTCCATTCTGTGTGCTGTGGCTGGCAGCCAGCTTTCAGCCCATGGAGCCAGGGTTTTTCTGCTGGTGCCCAAGCACAGCGAGATCTCTCAAACCTGCTCTCACACAGCACTGGCACCCCTGCATATGCTCTCCCTTCATAAACAAAGCAGATGCAGATTTATCTATAGGCAGTTCTGGATAGTGCATAGCAATTTGAGAGATATCAAACAGGAAAACTTCTAAGGCAGGTTATACACAGGAAATAACTGTGTGTCCTGAAACAAAAAAAATCTTTCTGCAAACAGCCAAAGGACATTATTCTTCACCCTGGAATTAAAGCTTTGTTGTAGGTGGATTTAAATGACAGGCCCCTATGGAAAAACACCAATAGAAAAAAAAAATCATAATTTGTTAAACAAAGCACAAGCTCAAACAATTTCCAAGGCTCCTACAAAAAGAGAGTGAAGAAGGACAGACCCAAAGCTTCTGATTGGAAGTCAGGCTCAGAAATTCTGTCTCTGAACACACTGTTCAGCTGCATTTCCTTCTCAGATAACTTCTTTAAAGTCTGGTGAGTTTTAAGATCCCAGACAAGATTTTTAGCAAAAAGAAGAAAAGATGCCCAGTGTTTTGGCCAACTACCTGACCACTGTTCTCACTACCAGGTCCTGCCTAACTCAGCTACCCAGAGCCTTGAAATTCAGGGCAAGAACCTGCTAAAGCAAAGAGCAGAAAGAAAGAGAAGAGGAAATAAAGTTTTCCCCTGTTACCTGAAGCAGCGCTCTTTGGATGCTGGGTGGCAAAACAGCTTCCAAACCAACTGTGCCACACACACCAAGGCAGAAAGGGAAAGCAAACCCTTCCCAAGCAGCTCTGGCTGATGCAGAGGTGAAACTCTTGGCAGGCAGGAGGCAATAACAGCTGGCAGAGAAATTCTGCATTTCAGGCCAGCAGGAAACGCTGCTGCTGCTGCTGCTGGCACAACGCAGCGTGCCCTGCCCTCCTCAGCACCCCGGAAAATCATTTCATCCCCACACTCTTCCTGGGCTCTTCTTAGGTTTCTTGTGCCTGAAGCTGCGACAGGATTGAGTTTCCTCAAGTTGGAAGAGCACTGAGAATGTCTCTGAACATTCAAATCTTCCTTCTGATAACAGCAACTTCTCTCTTCGATTGTGCCCGCTCAAGGTTTCCCCAGAAATGCAGGAGAATGCTCTGAAAACTGTTAATTGTTCCCCAAAATACCATTAATTTCTGAGTGGTTTTTTTAAGATAGTTGGTCTGTTGCCTCAGCTCTAATTACATTTTGCATGTCAATTAATTAAAACCATGCTAAATGAAATGCCAGTTTTTATTTAAAGTTTAGAGGGGGGAAAATCATGGGATACAATTAGATGTTACCAGACGTGATCTCAGCAGGTTTTCAATTATTCTACGGATAATACATCCCTAATTCAATACAAAGCTGTAATTAAGAATGTAATTAACTTGTGGCATTCTATTGATGTCATACACCACAAGAACACATAACAGTGGCAGAATCCTTAATGGACTGGTCTGCTTCATCGAGGATGAATTAGGCACTTAAAAATAATTTATTGTGGGAGCTTGGCCAACGTAACAGCCACATCCAAACAACAAAGTACAAAAACCAACTTGGGCCTGTCAAGGACCATCTGGCCAGAACCCAAAGCTGCACCTGCTCCCAGGAACAAGGTGGATTTACCTTTGGTGCAGGTGAGAGTGAGTGCAGGGCTGGGGAGGAGCACAGAGCTCAGCCAGGGCTCTGGGCAGGAGCAGCAGGAGCTGCCCAGGGCTCTGCACAGCACACAGAGCTGCTTGGATTAAAACCTTGGAGTTTTAGAAAGATTGGAGCACAGCTGCTGCATTAAAACCTGCATGGGGCTCGCTGGCTGCATTAAAAACCTGCATTTCAGTCTGGGTTTTATCTGCAGTGCAGCCCATCTCTGTGCTATCACACCACTTCAACTTAGGAGAAACCCTCAGGTCACTTCTGCTTATTAAAGGAAGGTTTCTGAAACACAGACTGCTCTGCTGTCTAAACCAAAGATTTCTGCTCTCAGTTACAATTATTTGAACACCACCATTTCCTTAGATTTTTTTATTATATGACATTTAAGGGAGGAAAAAGAGAAAACAGTACATTTCCTGAGGAAACTAAAAACAGGTACCAGAAGAAAGCCCTCAGAACTACAAATAACTGCTCTCTGTTCACACTGTAAAAAGAACCTACAAAATATTTGGTTTTTTTTCAAGTGAGCCCTCTTGCAAGAAGGATAGGAGGATAAAAGCTTGATTTATCAGCTAAAGAAGCTCCTGTACTACAGTTCAGTGGTGATGTGTCAGTAAACAGATGAAAATATCATCAGGTAAGGCACTGACAGGCACTCTAGGAAGCATCAAGGAACTCTAGAGCTATTGAACAGACTTCTGTGAGACTTGAAAAGAGGATACTTCTGTTCTCTCTAAACACTTAGTATTTCCGTTTCTTAAAAATTAAATTAATTAATGGAGTGTCTTAAGCCTATTTCTGCCCCTTGCTGAAGGAAATCACCACTTTGACACTCAAAGTTTCATTCTGTAAGCTGACTCTAAGGAACTTCATACAACAGACAATTCTCAAAGCATTAACCACTACACTCAAAAAAATCTCTAAGTGCATTTTCTCAGCTTCACTGTCAATAGCTTAATTACCAGGAATATTTATAAGGATCTTAAAAGCCTGACTTTTGTTGTTGAAGTCCAGAAAAAAATTTAATTCAAACCTAAAAAATGCATCAGATTAAAAACTTGGGGAGGTTCTGGTAATATTTTTATCAACCATACAGGTCAATACCATTCCTGACCTTCAACGTGCTCAGCCTTTTCCACAATGTGTTGAATCCTCATTCCCTGACAGCTGCAAAGAGCTTTTAGGGGATTCTAAAACATCTGAAATCAGGTGGGGAAGAAATTTTCTTGTGCATGCAGTGTGCAGAAAGGGAATGGCAGATCCTTCTGACACTGCTCAGAGCACACACAGCAAACCAAAGGTGCCACCTGATTCATTTCTAGGAAAACATTGCTTTGAGATTCTTTTCTTCCTGCCCTCTGCTCAGAGACCTAAAGAAGTCAAAAAGCCTCAGGTTTTCCTTCCCATGATGTGAATTGTTGGTAAATTTTCCAAGCCTGCACAGTTCCAAGCTGTTTGCATTTGGGTCCACCACCCCCTCCAGGTCTGCCAGGGATCCCAACACCCTTCCAGCGGTGGATTCCATCCTCCACTTCCATTTGCTTTGGTTTCCTCACAACTTCCCTCTCCTGTGCTGAACTGTCAGCCAGTGAAATGGAAACACACACCAGCCCATCCTCTACCAAGCAGCACATTAATCACTGAACATCACCGAGAGAAAAATGTTCTCCAGCTCATCCAGCCACAGATTTTCCTCCAAGCAGTTACTGCATACAGACACATTCAAAAATTACCAGACATAGCTCTTTTAGTTTTCTAAAGTATCACTCCAATAAACCTGAACCAGATGTTGTCTTTATATATTTTGCTAATGCTATCAGTTTTTAATCAAAATGGAACTGACTAAATTCATGGTCTTAGTTAACAGCAAAGCTCCTTTGAATCACAAGATGTCTCTTTCAGATCAAAGTGGCACAGAAAGAGTCTGAGTTCAAATTTATTCTTGTGTATCCAGGGTCTTTCTTTAGGATTCTTACCCTTTTTCCACAGCTCAAGATGTTGGCACTTCATGAATCAATCTCAAAGGATATTAAAAGCAGCAGGAATAGTCTACAATGAGCCAGAAGGTTCCTTCACAAAAAAAAGAATGTTAAGTTTGCCAAGGAAAGCACTAAAAAAGTAATAAGGAAATCCAGACTTAAACTTAATTCATCCCCACATACATATGCATTAAGATACAGCATTTAATGACAATTTATTTCTTCCAGAGTACTTGTGAGTAAGGCTGACAGAACAGACAGCTG
Source organism: Poecile atricapillus (assembly GCF_030490865.1). NCBI lineage: Eukaryota > Metazoa > Chordata > Aves > Passeriformes > Paridae > Poecile > Poecile atricapillus. The sequence goes on from NC_081264.1 coordinate 1,273,124, forward strand.
CTCACCATTTCTTTATCATTATGTATAACCCCATGCAGTCATTCAAGACACAATATTCAAGTGTTGCACTGAATTATGAACATTCTGATAAACTTTTTAGGCAGCTTATCATGGTACTATACAGCACACTTCAGAAATATTAATACATTTACTTACACAGCCCTTTGCTTGAACAGAATTTTCCATGATTTTAAAAGGCTGATCTGCAGCACAGCAAAATTAGCAGCTACTCTCAGAAGCATCTGCTAATACAGATGCCTAATTTAGAAAACCTGTGGCCTGATTTTCTGAAGGATTCCGTATTAGTGCAAGTTCTGATCAAATCTCCTGCTTACATTAGGGACAGCTATAAAAAAATATCAAAGCATAACAGAAATGTGCCTTTTTTTCCCCCAGCACAGCACTGTGCAGCAGGAACATGAACAGAATGTAATTCCCCAGAGTGTTACTGAACTTCTCTTTGTCCTTCTACAATCTTTGCTCCTTGCATGAGACTCGTGCAAACTTATCCAGCACGTCTGGCTACAGCAAGGGAAGATAAAAGAAGGATTCAGAAAGCGGGGTCCTGAACGCCGAGGGAAATTTCCAAGAGGAAATATAAGATGCCTAGAACCAGATAGGCAGAGGATATCTTCCTTCTGGTTCCTAAGAACAAGGCTGTGGTCTTTGAAGTGCTGTTAAAAATGAGTTCTAGGATGCTGGCAGCAACCCTGAGTGTGAAAAACAGCGACAGCCCCATCAGTGACAGAAAGGCAGAGCTGCTCTCCCCGAGTCCCCAGGCAAAGAAAGGCACTCCTGTACCATCCCCACACCTCCCATGACAAACACAGCCCAAGCACAAAGACAATACCCTCCTTCAGCACAAAAACTGGGATTTTTTCCCAGGAAGCTATCCATCCTGAGTGCAAAATGAGACAGCAGGCTCGTGGATGAGCACCTGTTCCTTAACCCTCGGTGTGCATCCTTGGAGGATGAGGCAGTGCAGAGGATGAGACACCAAGAGCTCTGCTGCTCTCACCTGGGCCCACCATGGCTCACAGGGAGGAACAAAGCCAGGAAAATCCATCTGCAGCTCTGCCATCCTCCCCAGAGAGGATGAGGAGACAGGCTGCCTCCTCCCCAAAGAGGAGACTCCCGGGATAACGCTGCTGCCACCACCTCAATTCCGCACTAAGAGCAGACTAAACCCAATTTTCAGGCACGAGAAGTCTGGCAACTTTGAATAGATTTTTCGTGGAATTAGACCAAAAGCTTCAAAATATTTTCATCCCCCTTTCTATGTGCCTTTTTGTAATGCAGGGACATGTTTGAGGGAGTTATCTGCAGTCATGAATCTTACTTAGTAAAAATGAATGCTAGCATTCATACATCATCATCACTTCAGAAAGAGAGATTAAGGAAAACACCATCTATCTTTGCCTCCAAAAGTGAAAATCACAGGATTTAACCCAACTAGTGCTGCTCCTGGAAATGATTCTAGCTGGCTAGAACTCAGGATTCTCCAGCTGCCTTTGTTCTCAGAAACAACTGAACCACTTCACAGAGACTCTTCTGAATCGGTCAGAAAACACACAGCATGAAAAACCTCGGCTAAAACTGCTCCAGCTTGAGAAAGTCCCATTTTAAAAGTATTATAGTGCCAAATGTCAGATAGTTATTCTAACTCTGACTTTCTGATCATGGCTATCTGCCACTTTTTAGAGAGAAAAATATGATTAGACTCATTTTTAAACTGCCAATTCAGACCAAAAATCCCCTCAGTTTTACTGCACTTCCCTGGCTTCTTTTTCAACATAACACCTATCCACTAGGAAATATCACATATGCAATGAATTAGACCACAGTCCTTTCATCTCCAACTGCTTTGAAATGTCACTTAGTAAACCCAGCAGAGTTTGTTTTCCCAATGAAGAAAGATTTCTCCAGTAAATCTTCACATCGGGAATGTACCATGTGGTTTGCATTTTCCTTTCCTCAAAACAGTTTCCCAAAAGCTCACACTGTTTGATTTGATTTTCAGTTAAGATGAACTAAAACCTGAAATGTGGTGAGACAAATGAAAAATTATAAAAGGGAGGGTTGAGGTGGGGGGGTGTATATTCACCCTGTACTTATGTGAAGTGCTATTTACTTTTGTGCTACTTTAGTGTAGTAAATTTCAATATAAATCCAAATGTATTTCTTCAGTAACAAACAGAAATTTAACAAAAGCAGAGGCTGGCAAATCCCATCTTGTTTTCTAAGAAGGTATAAGAGTAATATTCGGATAACCAAATGCACAAAACAGAGCACAGGTAACAAAAGAAAATTGAGCTTTTCAGCCTCATTTGATGCCCAGAAATACGAACTTACTCTGTCAACGGAAGAAGAAAGGTCCTTTGGGAGTCAAAACATCCCATCAATGTGAATTATCCTCTGGAAGCATTCCTTACTCTCCTGTGATCACTGGAGCAGAGAGGAGCTCAGGATCTTAACTTTACCTACAAGTCTGTGCCCATGGGATGGATTCCCAACAAGTGCTGCCCACTTTAGCGGAGCTCCCTGGAAGTTAAAGGGGTTGAACCGAGCTCACCTGCGCTGTCACTACAGCACCTGAGCACGGTTCAGCTGTTCCAGCCCAACACACAGAAAACACTTCCAGCTGCAGCCCAGAGAGCAAATCCCCTCCCTCTACAGCAATGCCTGCCCTTGGGAACTCCAGTCAGCTCCTGAACAAAGGGCATCCCTTGATCACCATAACAATAACCTCAGCCATTATATTGACAGCCAGAACTCAGCTTCCAGCCCCAATTAGCAATAAGAACCAAAACAAACTCCACGATTCGAAATGAAAACACCGTGCTTTGTCCTGCCCTCCCTGCATATCACCCTGCTGTAGCAGCTGGAAAGAACACTGACATTCAGGTGAAGCCAGAAACCAGCACATGAGTTATTATTTAAATTATTATAATAAAGGCAGAGATGAAATGGGTAACTGCTGTGCTGATAAAACTCCTGACCAAAATTCCACCAAAACTGAGCTGCCCTCTGCGTCCAGATATTGTGCACAGGGCAGAGTCAGGAAAATTCTGGTTACATTTGATTTCTCTAGAGGTTAAAACCAAATAAGTGATCAAGGATAAATACATTTTAAATGCCTCTACTTATAACAGCCAAATAATTTGCATTAAATGCCCTTTATTAAGCTGAGCAAATGGACTCAGATTGTTTCAAACATCCTCTCATGAAGGATACTGAAATAGTTCTATTTGAACTGCACCTATCACTTATAAAGAGAATAATTATCATGCGAAGAGAGAAATTTCCAAAATCACTTCAACTCTCTAGCAGTGCCAAATTACACCCTGCATCCTGAACTCTCCCCTCTTCCAACAAAGGAATATGTAAATGCTGGGGGGAAAAAAAATCATTGTGAACAATTATCTGTGACTAACACTATGAATGTCTGACACATCAAATCCAGTTTTGTTCATTGGAAGGGAAATTGCACAGAAAACAAGGTGGGCTGAAGGCACTCCACCAAGCAACCATGACTTGTTAGATAAATAAATTCTGTCAGCCAACAGCTCATGCCAGTGCCTTGGCAGGCCTTCCTGTACAGGTTCTAACACTAAAACCTCATCTTTAATTTTAGAGAAGTCCACGGTCATTAAATAATGAACTAGGAAAAGTCAAGAGCAACTAATAAACTCTGGAGCCCCATGGCTCCAATCTCACACACCTTTCTTAAAGGGAAAAAGAAGGGAGGAGGTGAAAGAAGAACAAAATACAAAAAAAGGTCAGAACATTGCTGAAGTTTGGAAGCACCGTTGAATTGATTTGCTCTATAAAGCTGAGAGATGCATTTCAGGGTCTAGATCAGGATCCAAATTTTAGAGGCACTCAGAACTGTGGTTTCAATTCCAATTCACACATCTCAGCAACTGACAAAGGTGGATCCTTTTCCTCTTCTCAAAACAAAAACAAATCAATGTAAGCTCTGTTCAAAGGAACCATTTGCATCTTATGACTTTCCTGAACAATATTGCCTAAAGGCATGATTTTTTTACCTCAAACCAGTTCTGACATGACTGCACTACAGGATCATGTTTAAATGTCATCTGATGATTCCTATTAAAGTGCCACAGTTTCATTGCTACAGCTAATTTAATTCTAAATTAATTTTCAAAACCAAGACTAAAGTTCAATGGAAGCCTGAAGCCTTGAGGACTTGTGAAGCTTTGAGCCTGAACTACAGCGATATCCAAGTTTAATCCGTGAAATAGCCAAGGCAACACACCAATCTCTGGTTATTTGAATAAGGACATAATGCAATAATGACCTTCCAGACGGACCTTGCACTAAAGGTGTTTCCACATTTCTCTTTCAAGACCAGTCAGCACCAGCCTTTTATCTCCAGACTGCTCATGGCACTCCAAAGGAAACAGGAGAATATTTAATTCCATTATGTCACATACAATTGGAAAAATTCCTTCTACAAGCTTGCTGACATTCCAAAGCACAACACATCAGCTTATGGAATCAATATGGAAATGTAACTGATGGGCACCTGCAGTGAATTGTTGAGCACTATCATGTGATCCTGATATTTTATCAGAGTGAGGCTATCCCTCAGTGAAAATGAAACAGCAATAATTCACAATACTCCCTAATCAGCTGCAGGTACTATTGTACAGAGAACTTGCAATTTACCCCAAAGTAAAAACTATTTCTCCTATCCACATTACGATAACAAAAAGGTAATCAAGTTCTACAGTCATTTCCATTTCACAGATGAACAAATGAAATCTGACAGGTTACCTCAACACTCACATCTGCACATATAGCTGGGGAGAGAATTACAGAAAATAGGGAAACTCCACTTCAAATTCCTTGCTCTTCCCTTTTCTCACTGTGATGGAATGACAAGTGAGTTCAACACAGATATATATGGGAAGAGAGTTCTCTATTTCTGAATTCCTCTAATAGATTTCTTTCTGAAATTATCAAGGGTATAATTATGAAAAAGAGAAGCACAAAGGCATTTGATACAGTATGAGCTCAGTAACATCTGTCATAAAACACTGTCTCTTTGAGCACCTCTAAAAGATGGAAAATATAGCAATTAGTCACTCTGCCAAGTAAAACATGACTTCCTATTTTTAATAGTAGAAATAAGGCCATCTAAAAGACAAAGATTAGAAGACACAGCAGGATAGACACAAGAAACTCAGTCAAGAATCACAAGCCAGTGTCACATCAGCTCTTCAGGAGGCAGAGCCTTTTCACCCAGGTTAGGCAGGTGCAGCTCTCCTTGGCTCCTGGTGCCAAAGGCTGTCACACACAACAAGCATTTCACAACCCAGAAAATGTGGGACCTCTCTCTTCCAGCTCTACCACCCAGATATCAGTGAGTCTGAATCCCAATCACAGCTGGGCACAAAGAGAAGCATCTTCTCCATCTAAACAGCTCCATGCTGCACACCTGGAGCCATGAAACATCACGAATTCCACATCCCACCAAAGGAGCACAGACACAGCCTTGATCAAACTCATCATTAAAAACATGGGAATGCAAGGAATAACAACAAAGTATACTATGAAGTAGGACAAAGCTGTAATACAAATTGATGCTCTAAGATTTTACATAAATCTGCAGCAAAATTGAACCCCTAAAATTGAGCTTTTAGGATGATATTATTCACCCTTCACTAAGGGGCAGCCAAATTCAATCTCTCTCTTCCCCCATATTCTGATCATTGAATTTTAACAGGTATTGAGAAGTCAATACTATATTAACTTCCCCACAGTATTTATTCTATTTGCTACTCTTTATTTCGTGCCAGCAGAGTAGGAGGTCATTTGATTCTACAGTGCAAAAATCAAACATTTTGGCTGTTTCCAGAGAGATATGAAATTAGAAAATTAAAAAACACCACTTCAAGTCATGCAAAAAGGCTTTGAAGGAATAAAGATGGATAAGGCATAATTACTGTCTCCACCAGCACGCCCACAGCACCAACAACAGCTGGTTGTGAGTGTATGGATCAAACACACTTCAGCTGCAGGTCTGTGCCCACCTGTCCAGCTCTGCTTCTCCTCCCTCACTGCTCCAGGAGAGCCAGGACAAGGAAGGATGGACACTGCAGCCTGGAGAGCCAGGATAAGGATGGACACTGCAGCCTGGAGAGCCAGGACAAGGATGGACACTGCAGCCTGGAGGGTCAGGATAAGGATGGACGCTGCAGCCTGGAGAGCCAGGACAAGGATGGACACTGCAGCCTGGAGGGTCAGGACAAGGATGGACGCTGCAGCCTGGAGAGCCAGGACAAGGATGGACACTGCAGCCTGGAGGGTCAGGATAAGGATGGACACTGCAGCCTGGAGGGCCAGAGCATGGCCAGGACAAGGATGGACACTGCAGCCTGGAGAGCCAGGACAAGGATGGACACTGCAGCCTGGAGAGCCAGGACAAGGATGGACACTGCAGCCTGGAGAGCCAGAGCAAGGATGGACACTGCAGCCTGGAGAGCCAGGACAAGAAAGGATGGACACTGCAGCCTGGAGGGTCAGGACAAGGATGGACACTGCAGCCTGGAGAGCCAGGACAAGGATGGACACTGCAGCCTGGAGAGCCAGGACAAGGATGGACACTGCAGCCTGGAGAGCCAGGACAAGGATGGACACTGCAGCCTGGAGAGCCAGGACAAGGATGGACACTGCAACCTGGAGAGCCAGAGCATGGCCAGGACAAGGATGGACACTGCAGCCTGGAGGGTCAGTATAAGGATGGACACTGCAGCCTGGAGAGCCAGGACAAGGATGGACACTGTAGCCTGGAGGGCAGAGCATGGCCAGGACAAGGATGGACACTGCAGCCTGGAGGGCAGAGCATGGCCAGGACAAGGATGGATGGACACTGCCCCTGCCCACAGCTCAGGCCAGACTCCTGCAGAGAACATCTGGAAGTGCCAGGAGGGCAGAGCTCACCCTGGCAGGCACATGCCCAGGGCCCAGCAATTTCCACAGGTTTTAGCTCCAAGGACACACTGACTCTTTCCCTGTCATAAGCAAAATTATCCTTTCAGATGTGCTAACTTGACATCCCATCAAATCACCCATGGGCTGTTTTCTCAGCCATCTCCCAGGTCTCCTCCTGGCATGTTTCACCAGTGCTTCTCAAACAAGAGGTCAGCAACTATTTTTAAACAAAGGAGAATCCAGAGTTTCTAGCCCCCACCCTCCTCCACAAGCTCTGTTCTTGTAAACCACTGAATTCTTGGCTGAAGTTCTGGAAAATAAAAAAATTCTTCAATCTGAGGCAGATGCTTGGCACAGAATACTTTAGCTGAAACAGTTAATGGTTGAGGAATTTATAAGAAACTAAAACCAAACTCTCTTAATGACAACTCTAATAAGAAGTAGCGCTGCCAATCCCATTTGAAATAACAGTGCAAGAAACTCAGGGGTTTTTTTGTTTGTTGTGGGGGTGATGGTGTGAGTTTGGTTTGAGCTCAGGGAAATAGTTTTATCTTAAACATCAAAAAGCACATTCTACCTGCATGAGGAAATGTCAGTATATTAAGGTAAGCCTCGCTTTTATTTGTTCAACATGATACAGAACCAGCAAAATGAGAAAAAAACTCCACCCAATATAGAAATCAAAGCTGCATCGTTTACAGAGTGCCTCTCATGTTCTCTAACCTCTCAGTGTTTAATATCCTGCAGTGGATATATGATGTAAGCAACTCCCAGAACAATCCCTTTTTTTTTCCTGGAGTATCCCAGGGACAAATTAAAGCCATACCACTGCAGGACCCAGCCCAGCCCCGCTGTCCCTCCCCCTTCTTGCTTATTCAAGCAGAAAGTTGATCCCAAGGTGATACAAACTCACCCTTTATTTAAAAAAAAAAAAAATTAAATAAAAGAAGTGTACTTGATGTGCTTTATCTCCCCTGAAGCAGTTTCCAGAGGAATTAGAGGCAAGCCAGAGTTGGCTCAAAAAGAGGGTGGCTCAGTTTGGGAGAGGGCAGAAACCTGGCAGCATCAACTTCCATTGGCTCAGGCTGGTAAGGAACAGCACCCTCAGGCAATACAACTGGTTAGAAAATGGAATTTCACAAGGGCAGAAACAAACATTTCAAAAGTTAACTTTCACTCTTAATTCAGAAGGAAAAATTAAATGGCTGCATAAAGTTACAATGCTTCTCAGAAGTCATCTGGAATGACAAATCTTTTCATCACAGTTAAAACAGCTCATTTTAGTAACAGCAATACAATATTACAGAAAAACATTCATAGAATATCTGTCAGTTTGTATCTGAATATATCTATTTGAAGTCAAAATGGTCACTTTATTGAAACAGTTCACCAAAAATAGAGAATCATCTAAGCAAATTTGGGATGCAAGCCCAATTTTAAAAGCAAATTGTCTTGTAAATTAAATCAATTGCAAAAATATTTTCAAATGAAGAGCTGCCCAGTTGAAAAACGGTATTGAACAGCAAAATGCAGCAGTTACTTAAGAAAGAAAACTTTAAACATATTGGTGGGGATATTTCAACATCTCCACCCTGGGACTGCTTGCTGCAGTTCATGAGCAGAATCCAGTGGTCCAACCCTTCTGTTGCATCAGGGGACATCAGCTTTCCTTTTATCCACTTAACATTTTCTCTTTGGGCACAGAAAATCTGATTTTTAAATGTACTCGGGAAACAATTAAGTTGGTTTTTTTCTGTCCAAAAGCATAAACTTATTTAGAATTTTGGTTTTGGAGTTTTTATTTTCATAAATAAGCAACTCTCTCTAACTTTACCTTCTTAGTTACCTTCAAAGTTTTCTCATAAATGTTAAATTCCTAACCACCGTTTTGGGACCTAGTGCTGGCTTCATGGTATTGGAAAGGGCAAGTCACTTATAGCAGGGTGGTGGTTTTACAGAGAAATACACAACTAAAGCACAAAAGAGAAATTTGGGCAACATCCATTAACGTAATTATGATAAAAATATTTTAAATTTCACACTGCACTTCTACAAAATTATGGAAATGTTACAACAACTGCAAAATATTAAAAATAGGATGTGAGAATAAATGATTAATCTAAAAAAAATCAAAACTTGACCTTACCCATGACACTTGTAACCCCAAGGATGGCAAAATCAAGTTAAATTCTTGCAGCAGTGTACAATAGCAGTGTCCACTTCAGGGGACTTGTCTGGCTGCTCACATCTGTCAAGCTGCTAAAACTCCACAGTTCTAAGAGGAGGCTTTGGCTAATGACAGTGGCACTACAATTAGCATGATCTCTGTTATTCAAGCAAAAAAAGTGCCAGAAAAGGCTGTCTCCAAGCACAAAGTTACTGACCCAAGATGTCAGCGCTGCAATAGGAAGACATTAGCACATTTCTGAAGTGTAGTGGCAAAGAACCACTTAGTCCCAGGGTAGTTCTCTAAAGAAAAGTTCACTTAATTGACCAGGGCTGCAAAGCTGCCAGTAATTTTAGTGATGGGGATGACACTTTGTTTATGGAATCCAAGCTCCACAGATTAATATGCTTTAGATGAGCAAGGTAAATAGAAGAGTACACTCACTGGGTCATTTCACTAGATACAGCTGAAAAGAAAAATGCTGACCTGAGGCTGTGTATTGACCCAAAAAAATGTGAACAAATAGATAAAGAGAGAGGATTTCCATTTGCTAACTAAAATACAGGCACTGCTGAGCTGAAATTCTTTCCAAAGCGAGATGCATCCGCAGGCTTTTACCAGATACCTCTAAGTGAGGAGACTGCAGAAGCTATGAACTTTCAATGCACCATTTGTCCGTCTCTGTTTCAAAGGGGTCACATCTGTCACTAGAGCCTGAGCCAGTCCACAGAACACAAAACAGTACAACTGCTTGAAGAGCTGAACACTGTGAAACTGTTTTGCCAGGGTACTGAGCCTTTAAGGAAGGCTGAATAAAATATAAAGGACTCAGGCCTCTAAGAGCAAGTCAGGACAAGAGTTTGAAGTAGACAAAAACAACTTTTCTGGCCAGAAAGTTATTGCTAATGACTATGAAGGACAGCCAAGTCAAATTTCAGCCAAATACCTTAAACTAACACCTTACAGCATCCCAAAATACTGCCTGTATTTTTATCACTGCAGTGTTTAGATACTAAACAAACCAAAAAGTCCCACTGGACAAGGTGGCCAAAGCAGGGTCAAGTCTTTCACCAAAGTGACAATCACAGTGGATAAGAGACAGAGAAATGATTGACAAGAACAGCAAGGCAGGGTAATCCTGGCAGCAGAGACCAAGCACAGCTCCTGCTAACAGCCTTACAATAACCCAGCTCCTCTGTGCAATCAGCTCTCCCTGCTGCACAGCAAATGCCTCCTCCAAACTGGGCAGGTACGACTGGAAATCACCCACAACCTGCATTTGCTTTCCCTCACTCCTCAGTTTACCTTTTTACCATCCCTACTGGATGGTTTTCCACACTGTGTTTAGACACCAGTTCCCTCAGCTTGTTGCCACTTTGTACCTTTTATCATAATATGCTTTTTGTCTCTCTTGGGATAGCTGGGACACATCTACTGGGGCCAAGCAGATATGAACCACTGCCAAAATCTCACTGGCAGCACAAACTTCCATGCAGCTTATGAGTAAACAAGTTTACCAAAGCCCTGGGGAAAACTGGGATTCTGGGCATGAAATCTTTGACACCTCTTTAATGGCATGATCACCCCCTGAAGATTGCAGGCTTTAATTTATTTATTTGTCACCTAACTGTCTTAGGTAGACACAACCTTAACCACACCATGGAATAAAAGCTCTGGAAGATTTACTGCAGAGGGGCATCACCTTGAAAACTCTAACCAGGAAAGTTTGTATTCCAGCACTTTTGGCAAATTTTCTATTACTGACAGAGTTTCTGGCTCTTCATCACAAGCCACCTTTCAGCAGTGCTGAACTTCTGCTTTGTCATTAGAGCTTAAAAGCACAGAACTAAATCCCAATTCACAATAAAACCCCATCCCTTCATCCCAATGAACAGAATACTTGACAATACTTACTGATATCTGGCCATTTAAGAAAACATAACATTGTTCTGTTTAGTACTTAATTTTACACAGATATTTAGTTCTGCAATTCAAGAGCCAGACACACGTTTATGCATTAGAGAAGCGATTACAGGGATGATATTTTATATCACAGTCATGCACTTAGAAGCAGCTTTGAACAGCCATTTGCAGTACAACTGCTGGGTGTTTTACTAGGTAAGTACAGTGTCTAATAAACTTTGATCTACTACCAAATATGAAAACAAAGTAAAGTGGAATATTAATAGCACTATCTCCATTTTGAAAGGGTTCTATCCTAGAAGAGAGATTAGCCACTTATAAAAACTCCATGCAGCTATAATTTAACATAATGCAAGTTCCTGCTGTGCTCTTGGCTAGCACTAACGTGATGAAATTGAGAAAAAGGAAATGTAGGAAGTTTTCCATAACAGTAGGGTATGCCATGCTACTGAACTTCCAAAACAAGCTATTAAAAAAAAAAAAACACCTCACTGCTTGATTAATTTAAAAGCAGAATGAAACAATATTCAAAATAAAGAGCCTCAATCAGCATCCACTGCAGTGTAACTAAAACAAGGACGTAGTGCAGGGCTGGGGGATGAAGAAGGGCAGAGCAGAACCACGGCAGGTGCTGTGCCAACCCATGGATGCACAGCTGTGTTTGTATTTGTGCTCCAACATTGATTCTGTCCCTAAAATCCTGCTAACTCCATGCACCTTTAACAGCTGCTCCTGTTCAACACTTTCCTGCACTTACAGATGCTTGTGCAAACAAATCACTTCTCCAGTTGTGCATCCTTAAATGCTTTTTTAGGGCTGACTGTACTTGCAGTTTCAGTGAGCCTTGCTCTAGCTCGCTGCTCATAGGAAAATGAAGATTCCCACTCATCTTTCCACTACAAAACGAAGTAAATCTGTACATGTGTGTTCACATTTACGCTCTGCCCCAGAAAAGCTATTAAAATAAATAAATAATCTTCCTTCAAGCTCATGAATACCTCCTATAGGCTATAAAGGGGCTTAAGCACATGCATTAGCACTCTGCTGAAAAGAGGTCATTTCCTGAAAGGAATATATATACACTTGGGATTTACTTATGTAAATACAATTTCACACACATCCTCTCCACCTAAGGAGCAGCCATCCAATAATTGGTATGTAAAACATGTGCTTGCACCTAAATGCAAGAGCACTTTTGCACGCTGACTTTTATACATCCTGGTCTGACTAGAGGCATGGCTTAAATTAAATGCCAAGCTTCTTTCTTGAGATTGAATGAATTAACATTATTGGCCAGATAATAACCCCAGCATAATGGCACACTGAGGCCTAAGGCAACATTTCAGGAGAATTTTCTTAGAAATTCAAGCCTGATAGGAGATGCTAATGAGTTTAGAGAAGTAAATATAGCTCTTTAAATAGCAAACGACAACTTGTCTATAACAGTAAGTTTCTCAGCACATTTACAAACGTTTTTGCTTGCGAGCTATAAAGTGACTTTCATTTAGTTGGACTTTCGCTCTCAAGAACAATCACTATCCTCACACGCCAACAAAGAGAGTGCAAATACACGAGAGGAGTGCAAACGAAACACTCATTAAGGCTCCACAGGAAACTATACAAACACCTTATTAAATAAGTTTAATTAAGTGGCTCCTTTCTAAATCATACAGCGCCCAACAATGCTGAGAGGCCAATTCCCCTCTCGGAACCTCGGATTTTCTCCCCTGAAGGAAAGCAATATTTTGTTTTTTCTGAGCTGGGGCACCACTCCCGGCTTGTCTCCTGCCCGGCTGAGCCAGCGCTGAGCCAGCTTCCAGCAGGAACAAAAGGCTTCAGGAGTTGGGCTGTTTATCAGCTCTCTTTCTCCTGCCTTTACGAGGAATCCTACCCGCTGTATAAATACTTTCATATAGCGCTGCCTAACTCAGCTCTTTAGCCCATGGCAAACGCTCCTTGCAGAGGATGCGCTTGTGACTCGGAGCAGCCCCACAAAACGCCAGGACATCTTCAGGAGCATCAATCCCTGCAGGGGAACACGAGGCTGATGATACAACCCTCACCTCCAGGCTACAGCAATCAGAACAGAAAGCTGCATTTCAGATCCTTCACACCGGCACTTCCAGAGCGTGTCAAGTCACTGGGCTGTCCATTAATTTTAATTCACACTGAAATGACCGGCATGAAGAGGCCATGCAGTTTTCTGCCGAGTACTTTGGGTGGGAAGAGTCCCTTTATGAATTGCTCCTGATTTTTTTGGTGTCTCTCAGGGCTGCCTCCACAAACAACTGTCCTGGCAGAGGGGCTGGCAGGACCGCACCGAACTCAACCATCAAGAGTCGCTTAGGAGTAATCTTCTTACGACAGTCAAAGAGCACCACTAATGCCAGCAGGATAAAAGGCAAAATTGTGGTTTTATTCCCAGGAATGGCACGGACAGCAGGCATTGCAGAGAGCCCAGTGAGCTTCCACACCCTTCCAGCACGCACCCAGACGGGGAGGAGGATGTGGTTCAAGAAAGCATCCACAACCATCACGTTCCGTCTGAGCAAGAACACGAGAAGTGTTGAGACACGGCAGCCCCCACTATTCTGCACAGAAACCCCCCTCGGGAGCACGCACTGTCTGCATCCCCCAGTCACTTCAGAAGAGATCTGCCTTTGTCAAAGGAGCTCTCTCCTCATCACTGAAGTTCAGCGATGAGAAAAATCAGCAGATCATTCAAATGACCTCTCTGCTAAGCCAAACCTGCTCCTCAGTTGTCCCTTTAATCAAGATAACAAGCATCTTATCCAAGCCGGGTGACAGCTCTTCCATCCAGGCTCCGGAGCTAACACCGCACATTTCCCATACAATTTAAAGAACGCTATTCCCAAACCCTGTCACCGTGCTGCTCTTCCCAAATCCCGCTCCAAGCTGGCGCTGGGACACCCCCCGAGCAGCTCCTTTAACACGACGCAGTAATTAACACGCATCTGTAAAACCATCATCCTTGAGGGAGAAAGTAAACTCGGCCCGTTTCTCATCTCAAACGCCAGCTCGCACGGTTTCCCACCATTCACATAAACCGGGAGAGAGAAAGGAGCAGAGAGAGGCAGGATTTAAAGGAAAAGCAGCGGGGAGAGGAGGAAGGGGTAGCTTAGTTCACACGGCTGACACAAGAGCGCTCCGGGCCGGGGAAGGAGTTGGAGCCGCCCGCGCGCGATCAACTGGTGCCCGCTGCGCGCCCCCCGCGGCCCTTACCTCCGCAGAGCAGCGCTCCGAGCAGCAGCCCGGCCGCCCGCGCCATGCCGAGGGGCTGCCGAGGGGCTCCGGGCCACGTCCCGCCCGGGCCCGGGGCTCCGGGGGCTCCTCCGCCGTTAGCTCTCGGTGCCCGCCGCCCGCGCCATCGCTCCGAGCGGGGGCCCGCTCCTCCGCACCCTCAGCGCCCTCCGCGCGCCGCTCCGCGCGCTCAGCGTCCTCCGCGCGCTCAGCGCCTTCCGCGCGCTCCTCCGCGCGCCGCTCCGCTCCTCCGCGAGCTCAGCGTCCTCCGCGTGCTCCTCTCTCCGCGCGCCGCTCCGCGCGCTCAGCGTTCTCCGCGCTCTCCTCCGCGCGCCGCTCCCCGCGCTCCTCCGCGCGCTCCTCCGCGCGCCGCTCCCCGCGCTCCTCCGCGCGCTCCTCCGCGCGCTCCTCCGCGCGCTCCTCCGCGCGCTCCTCCGCGCGCTCCTCTCTCCGCGCGCCGCTCTCTCTCTCCGCTCTCTCTCTCCGCTCTCTCTCTCCGCTCTCTCTCTCCGCTCTCTCTCTCCGCTCTCTCTCTCCGCTCTCTCCGCTCTCTCTCTCCGCGCGCTCCGCCCCGCGCTAACCCCGGCGGGCACCGGCAGCGCCCACGGTGAGCGCCCCGGCCGGCACCGCTGACTCTCCCTGCGCAAAACTTGAGAAGCGGGTGAGCAAAGGGACGGGAAGGTGCGGGAAGGCGCGGGAAGGTGCGGGAAGGTGCGGGAAGGCGCGGGAAGCGGCGCGGCTGGCGCGTCCCCACGGCCGCCGGCCGGCTGCGCTGGCCCCGAGCGCCCTCCGCCGCTTTCCCCGCCTTTCTGAGGGGCCGCGGCCGCGGCGCGCGCTGACACTTTTCCCTGGGAGGGAGGAGGGAGGGAGGGAGGGAGGGATGGAGGGAGGGGAGGGATGGAGGGAGGGGGCAGCGCCGAGCCCCACCCTCAGGGGCGTGAGGGGACGGGGATGGAGCGGGACCCGCGGGCTGGGACAGCGGCTCAGGGCCGAGGGCTCGTGGGGCTGAGAGGGGCTCCAGGCGGCGGGGACAGCAGCGAGGGGAGCTCCGGAGCGGGAATGGGGGGCCCGGTACGGGAATGGGGGGCCCGGAGCTCAGGGATGCTCGGAGCGGGAATGGAGGGCCCGGAGCTCAGGGATGCTCGGTGTGGGAATGCGGGTCCCGGAGCTCAGGGATGCTCGGTGTGGGAATGCGGGTCCCGGAGCTCAGGGATGCTCGGTGTGAGAATGGGGAGCCCGGAGCTCAGGGATGCTCGGTACGGGAATGGGGAGCCCGGAGCTCAGGGATGCTCGGTACGGGAATGGGGGATCCGGAGCTCAGGGATGCTCGGTGTGAGAATGGGGAGCCCGGAGCTCAGGGATGCTCGGTGTGGGAATGGGGCCCGGAGCTCAGGGATGCTCGGTGTGGGAATGGGGGGCCCGGAGCTCAGGGATGCTCGGTACGGGAATGGGGGATCCGGAGCTCAGGGATGCTCGGAGCGGGAATGGGGGATCCGGAGCTCAGGGATGCTCGGTGTGGGAATGGAGGGCCCGGAGCTCAGGGATGCTCGGAGCGGGAATGGGGCCCGGAGCTCAGGGATGCTCGGAGCGGGAATGGGGGATCCGGAGCTCAGGGATGCTCGGAGCGGGAATGGGGGGCCCGGAGCTCAGGGATGCTCGGAGCTGTTCCCCCCCGGCCTCACCCCGGCGCTCCCGCTGCCTCCTCTCCTGCCGGGCAGCAGCGCTCGGTAAAACCTGAAAACCGCAAGGAAAAAGCCCTGTTAAAACACGAGACTGCCCTGTGCGCGTTCCTCTCCAAGCAGAAGGAAACCCAGAGCCAAACACCCGGGCCTGGCGGTGTTTGTTCCACCTGTGGTTCCCCACCGCCGCCTCCTCACCCTCTCGTTTTGCCTTTCGTACACGTTTTCAGTGCCATCTTCCAAACATCATTCACAGGCAGCCTTTTCATCCCTATTCCTTTAATTTTGATGCTCTCCCCTGGGTGTCTTGAGTGTCTCTTTCCTCCTTCTTGTGGCAACAAAAATGTAAATATTTGTGGCCCAGCAGTAAACACACTTGTAATAATATTTACTGCAGCTGGGGCACACAGCAAGCAAAGGACAGGTTGGTAAGAAGTAGTGAGTGTTTGAAATATACTGAGGGCAGAAATCACGTAAGAAGAGGGAAAATCCCTCCACAAACACTCTATGACAAAGCAACACCTTAAAATAGGGGTTTTTTTTCCACAACCTGCTGGTTTTATCCTGAAAAATCAGGCTCTGATCCTTCAGGCAAATGCAGCCATTCCCCTGTAGCTGGCTAATCAAGCAAAATCAGTGAGGTTCTATCTGTAGTCAGCTCCTGAAAGAGATGTCAAAGTTTATTAGCAGATATTACCCTAAACAAAATGAGTAAAGCATATTCTGGCAGATTTTAAAAAGCCTATTGTTCATGCAAGACATTATCCCTGGTTTGATAAGCCAAGTCAGGAAAGAATTCCTTAGCACAGAGATTTCCAGGGAGGAGCTGCAGAGAACTTTGTCAGGACTATGCTTTGTGCTGTCATGGTTTATATGATTTTATTGTCAGTAGCAGCTAATTCAAATGTGGAAAAAGCA
The DNA here is from genome assembly GCF_030490865.1 of Poecile atricapillus. NCBI lineage: Eukaryota > Metazoa > Chordata > Aves > Passeriformes > Paridae > Poecile > Poecile atricapillus. The sequence goes on from NC_081264.1 coordinate 1,290,032, forward strand.
GAAAGAGGATATCATATGGATGCAATTTCAACGTAATTTTTCCCACAAGAGTGTAAAGAAGCATTTCTCATTGAAAAACTCATTCAAAAATGTGTAACTGCTTTAGTATCTTCTGCTTGATTGTAGATTTAGCTAGACACTACAAATACTTGTTGGATGAGTTTAAATATAAGAATTCAACAGCAGCTATCAAACATTTATGTCCTGTATCTTGAATTTGTAGATAATGTAGACAATTCATCTCATTTATAAGAAAAAGGTGACAAGAAATGCTATTTCTTTCCAAGGCAACTTTCACTGAGGGACCAAACCCCAGTCCTATCATAATTCATAAACTACCAACATCTGTCTTCTTTGAATGGTGGAAAAAAAAAAAATCAGTTTGATGTAAATTAGATGGAACATGAGATTATTCAGAAGTACTGACAGGCAGTAGAGGTCCTATTTATCAAGCCTGAGCTGGAGTCTGTGCGTTACTTGCATAAGAGAACAAAGTTTTGAGATTGAGTCCATTGGCAGAGACCGTCATGGAAAAGAGGCAGAAGTCAAATAACAAGGTGATAAAAATGGTAACAAAAGTCTGGACAGAACAGATTTTGCTACAACTGTTCCTACTCCTATGGAATTTGATTTCATATCCAGTGCAGTAATTCAGTACCAGAATTTTCAGTACAAGCTCTGCCTCAGGTGATTTGTTCAGGCTTGCATTTTCAACCAAAGCAACTGAAGGAGTTAAGTACACAAATCACGCTCAGAGAATCCAGATTAATTTCTTTCTTATTGCATTTATAATGAAAATATAGGTTGTTGTGAACAATTTATGACAACAGTTCAGTTAGCACCAAACATGAAAACAGAGCAGGGTGTCTGAAGGCAGGGGACAGTACATAAGGAGTCCTGAAAAAGGAAACTGTAACACTAAATAATACAGAAAACATCATTACCTACCTTTGATACTGTCCAAATTATGTCTCTAAACATTAATCAAAGCCATTTAAATTATCTGTAATCCTGAATATGTTTGGATTTTTGTGATGTTTGATTGCTCTGAAGTTTGTACGTTCAAAGTTAGATTCTGACCTTTCATTCATGGTGATTGTTGTGCTGCTCCTCAGTTTATCCAGTTGAAGGTTAGTTTGCAGAATCTATAGAACATCAGAATCTCAGGATTTTCAGTTTTGAAGTCTTTATGGGCTCTCATGACTATTAATAGACAAAACCAATATTTTCAGTCTTACATGTAGCATACTCCCTGCAAAAACTGTAAGGAAATAAGGAACGTGCTCAGGAGCAGGAGAGTGACTGCACCAAAATTGTCTTCCTAAGGTCAGTCAGCCTCTAAAAATGTCCAAATGTACCATATGATGTACTTCAGGCTGAAAATGCAGCTTTGGAGGGCTCTCAGCTCCCTCTCTATGTTTTGACAGCCACAATGTTGAAATCACGTGCAAATTCACTGACCCAAAGCTAAAAAATGAAAGCAGAAAGAAAAACCCATCAAATGAAAGCTCCTATTTCCACGTGCAGGTAGCAATTGCCAGGGGAACTCTCCAACCCCTGTGCAGGCATCAGGGTGTTTTGAACAATTTGTATTTTGTCATGCAGAAGTTCTGTTCATCAAATACATCTCCCCAGCATTTCTCAGGTGAAAACATGATCATATACTTGGAGAAGTAGCATTTTGTGTAGGTGATTGAGCATGACAACAGCTACTACAGCTATCCAAATTGCTGGTTTTTTGTTAGGGAATGCAAGAGCTATAAAGTTGTCTTGTTCTGTGCATGGGATGGATAATGTTCATCATAAAATGGAAAAGAGATGAAGTGTAAGATTGTGCACAATTTTCTTAGTATGAAAATGTGGGGGTTTAAGGCAAAAAATTACTGGAATTTGTGCTAAGTAGACTTTCAATATTAAAAGAAATTCAGAAAACTGTCAACCAACCCTCTGGACTGGCAGCAGAAGTGCATGAGAAGGAATAACCTGACAGAAGTTCAGAGAGCAGGTGTTGGGATGGTGATGTTCCAGCAGTTTCACACTCCTGACATACTCCTGACATTACAGACACTGCAGTCTGCAGTGGTGACTGTACGAACTCTGAGATGTAAAGTGGTGCTTGCTCACTCCCTGGCCTTTGGGCAGAATTTGAGCTCCCTGGATCCACGTGAGAGGGTTTGGATGTGATCCCTTAGCACTGTCTGCTGCTCTGAGCTTGCCATGCACTGTCCTGGCATCCCTGCAGCATCCCAGTGACTCTGGCTTTCCCTCAGTGTCCTGAGATGTGAAATGTGCTATTGACACCACCTGCTTTGGGCATGGATGCAGAGAGGGAAATGCTGCACATACACGCTGCTGTTCTTTAAACTGGTCTGACTGGGTCAGGATCTGTCTGTCTCATTTAATAGATCTCTCTGCTCTCTCGTGTAATTATTCAGCCTTATCATTTCCATAACTCATTGTCTTTAGAAATAGAATTTGAAATCCTTGGAATGTGATTGTGGCCACCTCACTGCAAGTGTCCATACAAAAGTTACATCCTGTGTTGTCCCATCTAAACAGGGTTCCAAAAGAAAGAACAGGAGAGGGACACACCCCAGATTCTGCCAGAGTTCTGAAGTCACATAAAGCAACAGAGTGAAAAAATACTCAACATTCAGTTTTATGCCATCCCTGTGCCTGGTACATTATCATCTCTCTTCTGCCTTCTGTGCTTTGTTTGCAGTTAGAGTATTGCCATTTAAAGTGATTTTATTATACTCCAGTGTCAGCATCTATCCTTGTAATAGAGACATAACTTGTATCTCTCACAGTTCCTCACTGGTGCTGCGTGCAGGCAGCATGGCCTGCCTTTGTATTCAGCACATCTGAAAGGGCTTTTTCTACCCCAGGGCCTGGCATTGTCATCTCTTTGGCTGACAGATGTTTTTAACAAGGACTGGGGATCACAAGGTACCGATGTTTGCAAAAGGCATCAGCTCCCCTGGGCACTGAACTTCCCTGGTACACGAGAGGTACCTACTGCAGGCATGGAGAATTTGGGGTGCCACAGGTGGATACCCTTCAGCCTCAGCTCTCAAGAGGTGCCTTTTTGGACCAGGAGACCACTCCTCAAAATGTAAATGACCATACAAAAACCCAGCAGATATTGATATCACTGATATCAGAGGGATTAAATATGTGGCTTTCCATCCTACCATTCAACACTGCTACCAAAACACTCCCACTTGTAAATACTCAATTACCAGGAACATTTGGGACTATGAGACATAAAACACAAACACAATTTCATCATTTGAGGACAGCAAATGCAACAGAATTTGGCCAGAGCCAAGAATGCGTATTTATTTTCATATGGCAAATACTTACTGAGGTTCCAGGCAGTATTTTTTTTTCAATCTGTAATGATCCTTCTCTTTGTTTCTTTGTTTTATCCAAGTGTTATAACCTGGGACTACATACTCTTGGGAAGGACCACGTTGCAATAATTATGAGCTCCAGATTCTATTGCAATGGAATTTTATAACCCGCTAAGTCTGTGCCTTACACAGCATTTTTCATGTGTGTATTTTGTAGTATTTATACATATTAATAACCTTTGGAACATTTCACCCACAAGTGTTCCTGATTCCACTTACTCCTTCTCTTCTTGTTTACATAAAGTAAAATAAATTAAGATCTGTTGATGAGTTTTAAGGATGAATACCATGAGGCACTCTGGGATGTTTCCTGCAATGTGAATTAGTGTCCTGGTTTCAGCTTTAAGGCAATTACTTGTCTTCATATGTACTTACTAAAGAAACAAAAAATCTGTCAGATACTGGCAAAGGTGTTTGTCACCTCCCTGCTGCATCTCTGGATTTGCCTGCAAAGCTCTGGAATACTCCAGTCGCACGTGTTGCAGGCTGCTCCCTGGAAAAGGAGAGCAGCTTCAAAGTGCTGCGCTAAGCAGCGCTTCCAACCCGTGCTGACCCCTCCCGCTCCCCGGAGCATCCCAGGGATGCAGGGAATGGATCCGGGCTCCGGGAACGCTCCTGTCCCTACCCGATCCTCGGGCAGGATCACCGAGGCACAGCCGCCGCCCAGGAGCCGGGAGAAGCCTCCTGGAAGGCGGATTTTGAGCTGCTCTGAGGCTGGGGTTGCGGGGAGATTCCCGGGTGGGATCGCGGGGATGGATTCCGGGGATGCGTTCCCGGGTGGGATCGCGGGGATGGATTCCGGGGATGCGTTCCCGGGCTGGATTCGATCCCCGGGCTGTGTTCGCAGCGTTCGCAGCTCCCCCTGGCGCAGGAGGAGCGCTGTGACCGCGGGAGAGCTCCGGGAGCGCCGCGCCCCGGCCGGGCGGCACAGCCGCATCCCGCTCCGCATCCCGCTCCGCATCCCGTTCCGCTCCGCATCCCGCTCCGCATCCCGCTCCGCATCCCGTTCCGCTCCGCATCCCGCTCCGCATCCCGCTCCGCATCCCGTTCCGCTCCGCATCCCGCTCCGCATCCCGCTCCGCATCCCGCTCCGCTCCGCATCCCGCTCCGCATCCCTCACTGCATCCCGCTCCGCATTCCGCACCTGCATCCCGCTCCGCATCCCGCTCCTCATCCCGCTCCGCATCCCGCTCCTCATCCCGCACTGCATCCCGCTCCTCATCCAGCTCCGCTTCTCATCCCGCTCCGCATCCCGCCCCGCTCCATCCCGCTCCGCTTCTCATCACGTTCCGCATCCCGCCCCGCTCCATCCAGCTCCGCATCCCTCTCCGCATCCCCCTCCGCTCCATCCCGCCCCGCTCCGCTCCCCGCCCCGCTCCTCATCCCGCTCCGCATCCCGCTCCGCATCCCGCTCCTCATCCCGCCCCGCTCCATCCCGCTCCTCATCCCGCTCCGCATCCCGCACCGCATCCCGCTCCTCATCCCGCCCCGCTCCATCCCGCTCCTCATCCCGCTCCGCATCCCGCTCCTCATCCCGCTCCTCATCCCGCCCCGCTCCATCCCGCCCCGCTCCGCTCCCCGCTCCCCGCTCCATCCCGCCCCGCTCCCCGCTCCATCCCGCTCCGCATCCCGCGCTCATCCCGAGCCGTTCCCTGGCCATAACGAGCGCATTATCTCTGCCTAATGAACGGAACACGCCGCTCCTGCCGGGGCATTGTCGGGCTTTGATGCGCTACAATTAGAAGAGGTTCTCATTTAATTACCCAGCATAATAGGACCTGAAATGCTGAAATTCAATCTTTCACATAACTGCTGCTTTTCAGCAGCCCTCTGGGCTGATGAGGATAATGTTACAAACTAATGCATATTATTTATAAAGAAAACGTTGCAAAACAAATACAGTCTTAGAAGGGTATAATGCTTCAAATTGCTTTAATAGCTGTTTGATTACTGTGGCCAATAACTGTTGTAAATCAGTGAAGATGCAATTAAATGGTCCTAGTTAGAAATTAATAATAGTCTAGCAAGGAGCAGGAACTTTTAGATGTTACTTCTGCCTGTTTTTATTTTTTCCTCAATCAAATGAAGGAAATTTGCAACAAACAGATTTTAAATGACACTTTAGATACAGCTGTCTTTTAATAACAAGAATACTGAGTCTTGCCTGTCTTAGAACAGATTTAAAAACCCAAAATAACAAAAAAAAAGTGCACAAACAACCAGAACTAGAGAAATATTAGGAAAACACCTTAGACATCTAATGGATTAGCCATCTAAACAGGTTTTGAGAAACATGTGTAGGTGCTGTTTTGTTGCAGCCTCTTGGCTCTTCTGAAGGTCCCAAAAACCTTCTGGAATATTAGGATTTCCATATTTACCTTCAAAAACTCCCTCCAAGTTCCAACATCACATAAAATGATGCATTTGCAGAACTGAGCCCTACCTTAAGACTGTCTCCAGAGGATAACAATTTGAAACTTCAGTTCCCTATGCAGTGCTCAGTGCTCAGGCATTTTGTTATACATTAAGTAATTAGTAGGATTGAAACAGGCTACAGGGTTCTTCTGCCAGGGCATTCCAGTTCTCAGCAGAAATGCTGGAATCACCCCAGTGATTCCCACTGAGTGTGTCAGGACTTGTGTTAGATGGCTTCCAGAGGCCTCTTTCAATCTGAAACACTCTGCAGTTCTAATCTTCAACCTGAACACCACTATGAGGAGGAGAAGAAGAAAAGAGAAGAAGAAAAGAAGAAAAGAGTGATAACTGTCCATGCTGAGCTCTCCATAAATATGTCCCCTGACTGACATGAAATTACCAGGGCACAAACAGAAATAACCTGGATGTATTTTGATTTACAAGTGTCACCAATCCTACAGAAATCACTGGCAGTGGGGGTAGGACGTTAAAGTGAGGGATGAACTCAAGGCAAGAAGTGTTAGAGAAGCAGGATGATGGATCAATGGATAACTGTCAGCCCTGAACTTTTCCTGCAGAAACCATCACCAATGTTACTATAATGAGAATTTTAATTAGAAATGAAAGACAATATGACTCTAGAGATGAGCAACAGACTATTAGTTATGTTCCCATTAAATATTTGTGGTCTGAAGAGCACAGTTTGGCAGGCTGTGACATGCAGAGGGATGATGTAAACTTTAGAGCATCCCCAGGGACCGACAGGGACTCCTGAGGGGGTGTGTAAGTCTGCCTGCTCTTCTCTCCTCAGTAACATACACCAGGTTTTGTGGTTACAAAAAGCAGCTCAGCTTCCTGGAGTGATGTGTTTTATTTAGATTGAACAGATCAAGGCAGAAAGCTCTCCACAGAACTGTTCTGTCGGTGCTTGCTGCTTTTTCTGAACATCTTTGCCAACAGAAGCTGGTAGGAGAGGAACTTCAAGATGCCCAAAAAAGAAATAGACTGAACCTGGAGCTCTGTGGATAATCTTTGATGCTCTGGGCTCCATCATGTGCTGGCAGCCCAGGAAGCCAACTTTGTCCTGAGCTGCTCCCAAAACAGTGTGAGAAGAGATCCAGGGAGGGGATTGTGCCCCTGTGCTCAGGTGAGACCCCAGCCCTGGGCCCAGCACAGCGAGGAGCTGGAGCTGCTGCAGAGAGCCCAGACACAGCTCCAGGATGAGCCAAGCTCTGCTGGGAGGAAAGGCTGGGAGAGCTGGGATTGTTGAGCCTGGAGAAGGACTTGGGATGACCTAACTGCAGCCTTCCTGAAGGAGCTACAAGAAACATGGAGAGAGAATCCTTACAAGAGCCTGGAGTGACAGGACAAGAGGGAATAGATTGGAACTGCAAGAGGGCAAATTTAGATTGGACATCATGAAAAAATTCCTCCTGTGAGGGAGGTGAGGCTCTGGCACAGGTGCCCAGAGCAGCTGGGGCTGCCCCTGGATCCCTGGCAGTGCCCAAGGCCAGGCTGGACAGGGCTTGGAGCAGCCTGGGACCATGGAAAGGGTCCCATGGCCATGGCAGGGGTGCCACTGGAGGGGATTTAAGGTCCCTTCCAGCCCAAACCATTCTGTGATGCATTCTACACATTTTAAATCTTCTAATCAATAGTTTAATAGGGCCCATATGTGAGGCAGATAGAGTTGTTTAACTCTTGAGTGTCAAAGATAAATCACACTATCAGAACAGGAGGTTTTGTTTGCAGTACCAAGATGGAAACTTGGCATTTTAGGCTGAGAGTTATCTTTCCATTGAATGATGGCTCACACATTTAGTGCCAGGAATAGAGTGTACATGAAGTCATTTTTGTCTGCTAACACAAAAAACAGCTTTAGAAAGACTCATGGAGGAGCTTTTACAAGTTTTCTTGATTTTACTGTGCTTACAAATTTAGACTTAAGGCTGACATCATGATTTTTATTATATCAGGAGTGCTGTTCCTCCCTGGCCCTGCCAAATTGAAAGCTAGAAAGGGAGGAATTGTCCAAATTTCCACAACTGCATTCAAACTTTTACTAACTTAAAGCAAAACTGCTCCATGAGACAACTTTGCATTTTGCCTAAGGGTAGATTAAGAACAGTTAACAGTTAAATTATTGCTCTCGGTAGAGATGATTAAATGGCATAAATAACGAGCAATAATGGGAAGGTAAATCAAGAATTTCATTAATTTTCATTAACTTTTATAATTTTTATATTAATGTAAGGTCAAAAAGATATCCAATATAATTGCAATACAGCAATTTTTAAATTGCCCTTAAGAATAGAGGCAATGTCTGTGGAACTGCTTCCCACAGACACCAGCAGTGGAAGTGATCAGTAGTGTTAAAAAAATTACAGGAAATTTACATTGACAATGTCTGGAATGACAACAGCAGCATTTCCAGAAAAATTTAAAAGCTCTCATTCATCAGAGTATTAACCACCTTTTAACCAAATAAATTAAGTAGCTTATTTCAGGGAAAATAGCAATACACTGCATTAATCTGAATCCCTTACTGCAACTGCTTCTAAGAGGGTTGAACATGAGAGCTTTTGCTGCTCAATTCTAATTTTATTATCAGGCTTCATTTAAAGCTACATGTGACAGCATGCGAGAATACTTTGATTTTAATGCCAATACAATAGAAGCATTTTTATTAAGAATGTATTTTGATTGTCATTTTTATTCTCTAGAGTATTTATAATAATATTTATTATATGTTATATTGTTATGCATTATTTTAGTAGTCTTTTGTTATTAAATGATTAAATCACATTGGCACCTGCAGGCTGACATGCCATGTTTGTCCAAGGCAGGGTACAAACTGTCTCTGACAAGTCTGGATACAAAAGCTTGCAATCAGCAGTGTAGGAATTGGACTTGTCTGTAATTTTCTGCTAAGAAGGCTTGTGCTGTTCTTTCAAAACAATCATTGTTCTGATTACAAATATCAACTGCATTTTCTTCTCCAAAACACAATGACTTCCATCCAGAGGAAGCAAATAACTGCATACTCACAACCTGTCTATAAATAACATGTCAGTGTCTTCTGTGCAGGACTGTGTCTCTCTGTTCTGTGGGATGGTTTTGATTCCTTCCTTCCTTCCTTCCTTCCTTCCTTCCTTCCTTCCTTCCTTCCTTCCTTCCTTCCTTCCTTCCTTCCTTCCTTCCTTCCTTCCTTCCTTCCTTCCTTCCTTCCTTCCTTCCTTCCTTCCTTCCTTCCTTCCTTCCTTCCTTCCTTCCTTCCTTCCTTCCTTCCTTCCTTCCTTCCTTCCTTCCTTCCTTCCTTCCTTCCTTCCTTCCTTCCTTCCTTCCTTCCTTCCTTCCTTCCTTCCTTCCTTCCTTCCTTCCTCCCTCCCTCCCTCCCTCCCTCCCTCCCTCCCTCCCTCTCAAAAACCCCTACAAAATCCACCTCTCAGTTTCAAGGACAGTCTGAAGTGTTCACCATCTTCTAGAATGTCAGCCTGAAGACATTTGCCATTTATTTCACAAAAGCTTTCCCTGTTCTTTCCTTCTGCTGGATGACAATGATTTAAACATCACATTCACCTGAATTTCCTCTGCTCACTTCTTGCATGGCCAGACTGAACCAGGTGTTGATCTTGCTGGTTTATTGCTCTGCCCACCATTCTTAGCTACCCAATTTCTGTTAATTAGGAAGGTTTGATAAAAAGAAAGCCTCAAAATCCATTTTAGCACGCCAGTTTCATTTGGGTACCAAATGAAAAGAAGTTTCTCTGTGGAACAGTTCTGACATCACAGGAAGATGTTCCTTGTCCTGTCAGGTGCTGCAGGGATTCTGTCCTGAAGGTACCACAGCAGTCAGGGCAAGTTCTGAGTTCCAGAGGAAGGAAGAGTAGAAGACACCATGATTGCCTTTAATCTTCCAGTTTCATTTCTCAGCCTTAGCAGTTGTCAAGACTAGAGAGAGTAATTTCAAAATTCTGTACGTGTTGTTCCAAGACCACTTCAGTCTTGGTGTGAAGTAAGAGTTTTCTTTAATGCAGATTGAATTTGAATTGCAGGAATGTCAGCACTGTATTTCAGTGAGTAAATGAATGTATTTGGTATTAACAGATGAGAAAAAAATCCTCTGCTTAAAGTATCAGTACACAGCCTGAGCATTAGATAGCTGCTTAATATAAATAACACCAACCCCATAAAACAGCCATGTGAGAGAAAGATTTTGTTTGGTTTAACTGATGGTGGTGAAAGGTGCCTGTGCTGTTTAACACTGAGCTTAATATAACCTGCAGTGCCTTATTGACAGCTGCAATGGAATTCTGAGAGAAGCTGTGCAGGCTCAATGGCAGGAAAGGACTTTCTAGGTCACATTTTTAATTGACTCTAACTGGGGGGAAATAGGGCGGAAGAAAGAAGAAGAATTTTGGTGCGTTGACTCAGGGACCACACAGGGCAAGAAAAAGTGGGAAAGGAAAATCCCAGATTTCCCCTGGACAGGGAACTGTCTTTAGCAGCAGCTTGCTGGGGGTGCAGTGACAGAGCCCAGCCTTGCCAGCAGCTTTGGTTGGGACATCAGCAGGAAAAGTTGTGCTGGGTGAGAGGTGGGAAGGAGCAGAGGGGTTGTCTCCTCCTGGCAGCTGCAGCAGTCACTGTCTCCTCTCCTCTCCTGCAGAAGAGCCAGACTCACATCCCACATCCCTGTGTCCCATCATATTTCTGTACCTGCTCCACTGCTTTTCTTTACCTCCTCCCTGCACGTCTCTCCTGGTTCTCTTCCACCCAGGCTCCCCACCAAAATGATTCAGCTCACATGAGCAATTGAAAAAAGAAAAAAGCTGGTAAAGAAAATGCAAATGATTTTCTGCTTGTCTGACAAATTAAATCAGTGCAGTGAAGATTCCCAAAAGCAGCATAGCCAGTGCAGGGGAGGCAGCTGTGAGCAGCTGAGAGGGCAGGAGCAGAGGGGAAGGAAGGAAGGAAGGAAGGAAGGGAGGAAGGGAGGAAGGAAGGGAGGAAGGAAGGAAGGAAGGAAGGAAGGAAGGAAGGAAGGAAGGAAGGAAGGAAGGAAGGAAGGAAGGAAGGAAGGAAGGAAGGAAGGAAGGAAGGAAGGAAGGAAGGAAGGAAGGAAGGAAGGAAGGAAGGAAGGAAGGAAGGAAGGAAGGAAGGAAGGAAGGAAGGAAGGAAGGAAGGAAGGAAGGAAGGAAGGAAGGAAGGAAGGAAGGAAGGAAGGAAGGAAGGAAGGAAGGAAGGAAGGAAGGAAGGAAGGAAGGAAGGAAGGAAGGAAGGAAGGAAGGAAGGAAGGAAGGAAGGAAGGAAGGAAGGAAGGAAGGAAGGAAGGAAGGAAGGAAGGAAGGAAGGAAGGAAGGAAGGAAGGAAGGAAGGAAGGAAGGAAGGAAGGAAGGAAGGAAGGAAGGAAGGAAGGAAGGAAGGAAGGAAGGAAGGAAGGAAGGAAGGAAGGAAGGAAGGAAGGAAGGAAGGAAGGAAGGAAGGAAGGAAGGAAGGAAGGAAGGAAGGAAGGAAGGAAGGAAGGAAGGAGAGAGAAGCAGGTCTGTCCCTTTGGGGGACAGCAGGTTGTTGGGCTGTGGAACAGGGACAAGTCAGCAGGATCCTGTCTCCAGCTGCTCCAGTGGATAACAGCTGCTGGCAGCAGCAGGTCAGCAGTTCATAAATACACGAGAGAAAATTAGGACATTAATTGGCTTTTTTTTTTTTTTTTTTCTTTTTTCTGTGGTTCCTATTATTTTTCTAATTTCAGAGTTAAGTGAGAGAAATGTTTTGATCTGTCCCCTCTCTGAACAGCAGCTGAAACAGGAGAAGTTTCCTTTTAGGAGTGATCTCTTTATTGTGCCCACTGGTTCATTTCTCTTTTGATCATGCCAATGTTTTACTTCAACTTTCACAAACAAACATTTGCCTTAGATAATGTAAAGGAGCACTGGAATATTCTGAGAGCACATTCCAGCACTGCAGACACAATGAAAGGCCACATCTCCAAGGTCAAGAGACACAGAGCAGCAAAGGCTGGAAGAGCTCTGGCCCTTGAAAATTTCATTACATTTCATTCAAAAATTCATTTCATTGTCTCTCTTTCAAGGGGCTGGGGAGTTGAGTTGATGAAGAATCAGCTCATGCAGAGCTTTTGCCAGATGTGTGTGAGCTCCCTGGGAGCCTGGAGCTGCAGATAAAGCCCAGAGAGGTTTTTAGGGCTCAGCCAGGTCTGATCCTGCTGGGAGCTGCTCTCCCCTGCTCAGCAGAGGGCCCTGTCACACAGCTCACAGAAACATTTCCTAAAGCACCATTCACTCCCCAGCCTCACACTGATATTTTAAGCAACTCGAGGTTTGCTTGTATGTGTCAATATTCAGTTGTTTTCTGTCATGTTGGAAGCGCCAGCCATTAGCAAAATGATGAGCAAATGCGGGTTTATTGTGCTGAAGTTCATTACTTTGTTGAACAAATAGTATTTTCTGACTGAGGGTATTCTAACAAGCTTCTGTAATAATTCATGTCATGTTTTACACCCGTGCAGAATACACAGTGCATTACAAAATCAGAATGTGGTATTGCTCTGTCTTACCCCACTTAAGATCCAAAAAGATCCGGGGTTTTCGGAGCAACACAGATAAAATATATAAAAATAAAAATAAATATAAATACAATTATTTATACAATTATACATAAATAAATACAATTATTTATACCATTATATTTTATATATAAATAAAATATAAATTATATTTTATATATAAAATATATAAATATAGATAAATATAATAAATATATTTTTATTTATATTATATATAAATATAATAAAATATATAAAAATAAAAATAAAACCAGGAACAGCTGGAACAGCTACCAAATCACTTTTACACAAAGCTGTGCAAACATATGCAGAAATCACATTGTATCCAAAGAGTTCTTGCCCCCAGAGCAAGTCAAAGCGAAAATACTGCTGCTGGTAATGTGCTACTATGGGACAAAGTAAAAATGAAGCTTCCTTTGTAACTTTAAATATCTTTTTGACACCCTGAGTGTTAGACTTCATTAAAAATGGAGTGATTCATTACACTCTTTGGCTACTGAGGAAAAGGATAAAAACAATTTCACCACTGCATTGAGAAATTATTGAAAATCTTTAAGCTGATACTTTTCCACTTCTAAAGATGCTGGTTTGGGATCTAAGAAAATGAGATTACTAATAGATTAAGATCTATCCTGTATGAATAACTGTGGTGAAAACATTATTGAATTTTACTAAAATGTCCCTTTTTTTGTTATACTGTGATTAATGGTCCTGATCAGCCTGAGGTTCCACTTCAGCTGGCAGATTCCAACTTGAGAACACAGCCTGGTTAAAAATGTAAAAAGAAAGGTAAAGCAGGGAAGTAAAACACCTTCTCCAGACCCCCTGGTGTGTCAGGGGAATGGTTCTGGTTCTGTGTGCAAGGATGCCTGGCTTGGCTCCTTGGAGCTGAGGTCTGGAAATCCATTGTGCTGCTCTTGGGGAATGTGAGATTGGGACTGGTCACCAGTTTGGGGTTGGAAATGCTTTCCCATCCTACTGGAGAGCAGCAGATTGTTTGCTCAGACCTTTCAGAGAAGGAGTGGTTGCTGGAGCAAAGTCTTCAAATAATGATGTGGGATTTTGTTTGATAAGGACTGAAAACCCCTCCAGTGTCAGGACAGGGTTCAGTTAATGGATGGGAGAGTTTGCATTGCCTTTCCAACACAGTGGTTCAGGTCTGGAACTGAGGCATCAGAACTGTCCCTCCAATAAACTGAATCTGCATCCAAGCTGATGAGCATCTGGATTCTAATACACTTTTCATTATGCAGATTTGAATAGCAAGATGTATGCATTTGCAGATGGAAATAAAAAGATTCCAGGCTATTATTTGTTAAACCTTTGCTCATAACATTGCAGCTTAGCTGCTTTTATAAAGAACTACAGCTGCAGGGAGGCCAGAAGAATTCAGCAATCAGAGAACATAAGAACAATGATTTCCAAATCATCCCACTAGATTCCCATTTTACTCATTTTCTTCCCTTGTATCTTCCACTACCAAGGGCAGCAGTAGGCTTGGATTGGATTCCTCTCACAATCTCAAGAGAGAGACCAGTAAAACCAGTATGAGTATCCTTTTCCCATTTTTCTATTGGTTTCTGAGAACAAATATCCATAAACAAACCTTTGCTTGCCTGAGCCATTGCTGTTCTCTTCTTTCCCAGCTTCAGTCCTGGATGTGGGAAGGATCCAAAGGATCTCTTCCACATGAAGCAAACAAATTCACTCTTCCCTCAGTCCTTCCTCTTCAAGCCTGGTACCTCTCTTGCCAGTCCCTCAGTTTGGTTTTTCGGATGTGGACTCTCCTTCTAGGTCAGCAGCATTTGCCCAAAGTTCATCACAATCAGAAAATGCTTTCTTTTATTGTGCTGCATGGATCTTGAGTCAGTTTTCCCGCAAAATTCGTATTTCCAGATAATTTCACATCGACAGGAAACATTGCTGATCTCTGCATTATCTCTGGAAGTGCTTTTGCACTTAGAAATGCTTAGAGATATCACAGCTTTGGTATTACATGAAGTTTCTGGTCACTCTAGGAAAGACATTGGATTTTCTAATACAGAAATCACCTTCCAAAAGAGTCATGAACTGCCAGAGACATGGATAATGTCTGAGATGTCAGACAGAGCACAGAGGTATTCAGTTCCCACACTGAGAGCTCACAAGCCAGCAGCTCAGGAAGGCACTGACATTACAAATTTAAATTTCTCCCTGGCCTTCTTCTCCAATCCTACCTCTGTCCACAGATGGGAGCCCTGGTGAATCACTGTGTGCAGAGTGCAGTGACATTGCTGGGATGTGAACGAGAAAAGAAACACTTAAAAATGGTGCACTGCCTTGAAAAATATGTCTTAGCCATCAGGAAAGGGGCTTGTGATCCTTTGTACTTCAAAGGAGTGATGATAAATCTCACTTCCTAAGGATTGCACAGAAGTATCTTATGGATACCAGGGACAATAGGTCAGGGAGTTGCAAAAAAGAAAAAAAAAGCAAGAAAAAAAAAAGGCAAAAAGAAAAAAAAAAAAAGCAGCAAAATAAGGAATTACTGTTATGAGTCATTAAACAAAATTCTAGTTATGTTTTATGTACTGTTGAATAAAGAGCTGATTGTTATTTATTAAAGTATCATCATTACCTGATAAACCACGTTAGAAGAGGATGGATTTATTATTGTTCCCACATAACTGAAAGGTTAACACCCTTCTGACTGCAAAATAATACACTTTCAGCTGATGGAAGCATTTAACAGAGCTGGTAAAAAATGTCCTTGATATTTATTAATAGACCAATACCATTTTCTAGGCCCAGCTTTTAAAATCTCCAGGTGTGTGCATGAGAGTTAAAGCTTTTCTCAGTTAGTTTATCTTGAAATTAGTTTAGCTACTTATAAATATGAATATGTTAAAAGATCAAATAAAAAGTGTGGGCTCACACTGCTTCAAAATTTCTTTTCATGGAATTCTAAACAACAGGGCAAATTGAAAAATTCTCTTTGTTCCTGCATTGAGTGCTGTTGCAGGTGTAATGCAGCAAAGTCAGCCAGTGGAGCATGAGAGCTGAGATTTATCACAAGCAACATCTACAAACTCTGTGATAACAACCATAAAGGCAATATTTGTGACAGGGCTGTTTTATTTGCTTCCTTTGGATAAGAACCCTGTCCAGGGCAGTGAATCTCTGCTCCCACAGATGAGGCTGAGATCCCAACCTGGGATTCCTCACCTTGCAGAGCATCCTTAGTGCCCAGCCTCACCTTGTTGATTGTCCTGCTCAGTCAGAGCTGTCCCCAGCAGTCTGGGAGGTGCTTCAAGCAGTCTTTCAAAATTTCTGCTTCATTCTTGGACTAAAACTTGTGGCAAATTTCGGGTAACAGATGTAAGAAGCTCTGAGATGAGCTCGTGTGCAGAACCCTGCCGATGCAATTCTAAATGTGAACTGCTCGGGTATCAACAGCTCCCAAACCAGTGTTTATTTCATTTGTTGGGGGGTTTTTGTTATGGAAATCAGTTATAGCCTGTATCTTTTAGATAATAGACCACATTTTGAGGGAATACAGACATCTTCTGGTAGGTGTGCAAGAGTTTAAGAGGAAGGTGTGTTGAAATTCACATATTCTTTCTCTAGAAGAAAGAAAGAAGGCAAAGAAGCTTTGTCTGGAAGGATTCAGATGTGTGTCCTTCAAGTTAAAGAAAAGGAAAAGTACATTGCTTGAGCCTTTTCTCCCCCAGCCTTCTTTAGAGACTGAGAAGATAAAAGTGGGATCTCTTTGAACATGAACACCTTCAAGTTAAACACGACTATTTGGTATTTAGTGAAAGAAGTTAATGAACTCTGGCTAGTACGTTCCTCATGTATCTTCACTTGAAGCACTTGCAATATGCCCCAGCACATCCAGAGAAAGTGCTACAGGTGTTCAAAGGAAACTGCTTTCCACTTTGTGCTTTTGTATGTAAATTAAATTGCCCAAGCCATTAACACATGGGAGAAAGCACTGGAGAGGATCCTTGGAAGCTGCAAATATTATTTTACTCCCGTTGGCGTTTCACTGAAGCATTTCAGACATTTAAAACTGTGAGTTTGTTTAAAATTCTATCCTGAATTATGAAAATCTGTGTTTCCCAGGACTCCACACACTTTTATCACTGCAGCAGTGCTATCCATAATTAAAACCAGTAGATATTTGCTGGAGGCAGAGCTAGAGGTAGAACATCTGATAGAGACCCTGCTCTAAGCATGACGTGATCTGGTATCCATTTGGAGGGAGCTAATTAAATGTGGGAGAGCTGTAGCTGAAGTGAGGAGGTGAGAAAACCCTACAAACTAAACAGAAGCTGCTATTTAAATGTTTGCACTTTAGAAATGCTGGTATGTCTTGTGTTCTATTTTCTTTCCTGCAGGGCCTTATGTAACCACCACCATGACAACAGTTAAGTCAATTCTTCCAGTGTCTCAGGCAAAATAACTGAATGTCACATTTCAGCTCTTCCAAACCTCTTCCTTTCCACTCATGGACCACAGAAATCTGGGAAAAAAATGTTGGTTTATATCAGCTGCTGGACCCAGGGCTGTATTTACATATCATTAATGTAAAGTTATCTGGAGATATTACCTGAGACTGGAAATTTCAGGTAGCTCACACCTGTCCCAAAACAGGAGGAGAATACTGCAGAGGTTATTTAGGGCCCTGCTGAAATGAGACATTTTGGCTGCATACTCTAGGGAAGTTTGCTCTGTGATTTGTTAATCCCTCATGGATTTCTGGTACAGCCTCAGAACAAAGATGTTCATTAGTTGGAAGCCCAGCAGAGGAGAGTTATCAGTTATATATCAGTTATATCAGTTATCAGTTGGGTATAGGGAGAACACCAACCTTGCAGAGTGGTTTTGGAGGGAATGAGGCCCAGAACAGTCTGAGAGTGTTTTATACACCTGAGGTAGAGCTCTGTTTAAAATCCTGGGGGTTTCCTCTTCCTTAGCCAGTGAAATACATTACTTTTTAAATTAATTTTTCTCCCTAAAGCCATCTTTGTAAGAGAGACGTTCTGCTGGAGTTACTCCAGAGTCAAGTCCATGTTCTGTCATCTTTACCCAACCCCAAAGGTCCTGAAAGCTGAACTCAAGCACTGAGGAAGTTTCAGAGAGATGTTGCATAACTGAAGTGCTCAATGCAGAGGGCAGGAAACATGTCAGACCTGAGATGTTGATAAACCCAAAGTGGAGTGAAAAGGAAATTAGTGAGATCAGAAAGCCAATTCCTTCCTGGCTAACCTCCATGAGGATGACAGGAATTTGTCATTCACTCAGCCTGATGGACAGGGAAGGACACATTTATCAAACAAGGGACATGTTTAATCAGTTCATGCCGTGCTCCACACTTGATGGAGTGCTTTAACATCGTGCTGCAACATAGTCACACCCACTTGAATAATAATTAGTGAATAATTCATTTTCTACTGTGGTAGCCACAAAAAAAATCAATGAGCCTTGATGTGCAATAAAATAGAGGCATAAAAGGATATCTAAAACTTCCAGAAAGGGGGAAATCCTGGATTAGCTGAAGGCACTGGCAAAAAAAATATGAATGCTTAATGAAATCCCAAGGCCCATAATCAAAAACCCCATAGTAACTGGTAAAATGCAAACCTAACCAGAATATCAGAAATATTAAATCTTTTACTGAAATATACTGAGATGATCTCATAAGAAAACCTGAAAATGGGCAATTGGTAAAGATGACTGGGTACATTTTTTTCATTTATATTTTATTGAGTAATAACTTTAATCTCTGGCCAGGAGAGATTTAGCTCTTTTGTACTTTTCCCCAAACCACAAGTGAATTTTGCCTGTGGGAAAATGAATGATTGACTCTTTGTGAAATTGTTCTTCATGAGCTGCTGATTACAAAACTTCCACTCTCCTGTCTCAAACTTCATTAGATGGGAGCAGAGCCTACCTGTGACTTTTACACTTTTTTACACCCACAACCTACACTTTCCAAATATTTACAATTTTAACCAATTTACACTTACAACCATCTGGCTCATTTTGAATTTCAATCAGGCCAAATCTGTGGAAATCATTTACATTTCTTGTAATGAAATTATCTAGAAAAACAGCAGTAACAAAATAGCTTCTTTTATTAGAGATACACCAATGCCTTCTTCACACCCAAAGGTAACTGCAAATTGCTGTGGCTGCTTGAGATTGTGCTTGGTGTTTCCAGAGTGCCCAAACGTTTTCTTTTAACTTTCTTCCATGGAGTTGTTGAGTGAATTTGGTTGATTTTAAGGAGGGAAAGAAGGCAGTTCAGATCTTTTAAAACTCGGACATTATCGTTGTTCTTTCTGAACTGATATTCTCTGGACCCGCCTGAACTTTCAGTGTCAGAAGGGAAGGGCTGCACACAAATGAATCCAAGGAAAGGATTCAGTAAATCCCGGTTTTATAGAACTGTTGGGATACTTGGAGGAAATTGACTCATTGATGATTTGGATATGATTATCACTTTTGAAGAATTTTACAACGGCTCGAGTGAAAGAATCTTTCGAGATCCTTATAAGAATATTTCAGGAGGTACCACAGAGTTTAACCAGAGAAAAGAAAACAGAGAAAAGAAAACAAAAGGTTTTATTCTGGATCAGATCTAGTGGAAATAATTAAACACTCCCTCTTACCTCTCTGATTTCATAATAACAAAGGGAAGACGAAAGAGGCGTTGGAAAAGAAGAAAACTGGTTTTTCTCATCAGGAACGCGTTTCTCATTCCTGTTTCAGTGTTTCCATGTCCGATTGAGCACGGCCGGAGTTCCATCAAAGCGGCCCATCAGGCTGTGAGAGGAGCAAAGAGGAGATGTAAGACAATGCCACAGATAAGAATAACTTCACATAGGTGAAGAATAACTTCACAGAGGTGGCTTCAGAGGAGCGGGGTGCTAATGGCTGGGTCATCACTGGAGGAGCGCTAATGAGCTGGCTCCGGCCAGGCTGCAGCGGGGACTCTGCCCTGGGCTGAGTGCGGGATCAAAGAAAAACCTCAAAGGACTGGAAAAAGGAGCTCAGTGTGAGCCAGGAGAGGCTTCCCAGAATGTGTCAGCTCCAGAGCTGGCAGGCTGGGAAGGCTCAGACAGAATGAATGTGCTGCGAGGGCTGGAGCCGTTCCTCCCGGGACAGCCTGGGCTGGCTCCATGTAAATTATGGACTCTGGGAGCTCAGGCTGTGAACACGCATCTAAAACAAAACCATTCTTCTTTCTATTCACACCTGCGCCTGCGATCTTTGTTTCTTTGAGTTAGTGAACAAACGGTATTTTGTTGTTGGGTAAGTGCGATTGGAAACTTTCTGGCGAGTTTCTTTTAGCAGAGCTCCGCCAGTGAGCGGAGCGCGGCTCAGCGCAGGGAAGGGATGCCCGTGGTACCCAGGAGATGCTCCCCAGGAGCTTCTGCCCAGGATCTGCTCCCCAGGATCTGTTCCCCAGGATCTGCTCCCCAGGATCTGCTCCCCAGGATCTGCTCTCCAGGATCTGCTCCCCAGATCTGCTCCCCCGGATCTGCCCCAGGATCTGCTCCTCAGATCTGATCCCCAGGAGCTTCTGCCCAGGATCTGCTCCCCAGGATCTGCTCCCCAGATCTGTTCCCCAGGATCTGCTCCCCAGGATCTGCTCCCCAGATCTGATCCCCAGGATCTGCTCCCCAGATCTGCTCCCCAGATCTGATCCCCAGATCTGATCCCCAGGATCTGCTCCCCAGCATCTGCTCCCCAGGATCTGCTCCAGGATCTGCTCCCCAGATCTGCTCCCCAGGATCTGCCCCAGGATCTGCTCCCCAGGATCTGCTCCAGGATCTGTTCCCCAGGAGATGCTCCCCAGGATCTGCCCCAGGATCTGCTCCCCAGGATCTGCTCCCCAGGATCTGCTCCCCAGATCTGATCCCCAGGATCTGCCCCAGATCTGCTCCCCAGGATCTGCTCCCCAGGATCTGCTCCCCAGGATCTGCTCCCCAGGATCTGCCCCAGATCTGCTCCCCAGGATCTCTGCAGGAAACGCTGCCAGATTCCTGCTGGGGAACCCAAGCAGCCCGGCCTTGACACCGCTGTAAGGACACGACCTCGGCAAGGGACAGCATCCAACAGCCCTGTGCCGCTTTCTAATCCCAGTGCACCAAGAGGGGCTGTGCATTTTTAATCAGGCCTTTGAGTGAGAAACAGTCCCACGCTGAGGGCTGCTGGTAGGGTATGGATGGTTGGGCACACGGGTTTATTCTGTCCAAGCTCCTTCACGTTTTTCATAACTTTTATTTCTTTCATGTTCATCACCTAAAGTAACTAAGACATGGGTGAAAATAAAGGATTATTGTGAGCACCTCCCCAAAAGTTAGATGATGGCATGGAAGGCTAGCAAGGATGTGGATGTTCTCTGGGCCATTTTGGCAAAGCATTGTTATTTTAATTTTATATTTATTTTATTATTATATATTCACACACACCTTCAGCTAGAAAGCAGTGACTCTGAATTAATGCATTGTTTTTCCAAGTGGGTTCATCTCTATCATGGAATTGTTTTAGTATTGTTATTGTAAGCTTCCATAGAGGTAACATTTTTAATAGCCTGTTCTATTTTAGCTCCATAGCCCATGCCTCAATTCTATCAGAAAATGGTCTGCAGAGTCACCAGGGTATAAGAATCTGATTAAAAAACTTGGTGTGCTGCCTTTTTAGAAAGGATCTTTGTGTTCTCCCTAGCAGAGGAATATGAGCTATGCAGTGAAGTCACAATACACAAGACTAATTCAAAATCTCAATGACTGCTCACTTATTCAAACAGCCATCCCTAGGGAGCATAACTGAGCAAAGTGGTTATAGGTATAGATGATAACATCTTTGCATTCCTGCAATGTCTTTCTTGCCAAGATATTTTACAAGTAGATACAACCCAAGGGTTGTAGAAATAAAAATTACTTTAGCCTAAATAACACTGCTTTCAGTGGTACAAGTCAGGATTTAATTTTTCCTTCTGATTTTTTTGGGGGGCTTTATCAAAGACTTGACATTGTATATCCTGAAGTCCCATTTCTGATTGACTGATGTGGCTATGTGGAGACACAAATTGGATTAAATCAATTCTTCACGGTGGGAAATAATGCCCATTGTCTTAGATTCTGACCTTCTACGCTCATTTCTGAGAGAAGTGAAATAAAAGCTTTAAAATTCTGTATGCTAATCACACCTTATACATTCTTATGAAGATCTAATTATAGTAGAATTACCATCGATTTACTAAAAAAAGCCCCAATCTATTGCAATATCACGCTGTCCAAAAAGTATTAAAAAGTTGGGCACTGCATTAGAACACTTTCAAGTGCTGGCATGTTGGCCTTCATCATTACATGCACAAGCTATTGCCTAAGTGAGCCAGTGACTGAATAATAACTTGTTTAATAATCTTTTGTCAACTGCAGTATCTCATCTGGAGGGTTATCATCATAAAGACAGTAATTGTTTCTTCAAAGTAGCCATTAGAGACTTCTGTAGCCACTACCTTTCTAATTAGGGCATTCAAGATTAGTTTCAAGCAAAAGCATTCCCTGAGAGTTCAGTCACAGGAGACATTCAGTGAGAAAGAGATAAAGTTGTTGTCCATAAATATACATATATATAAATACACACACACACATAAATATATAAATATTTATATAGGCTGGTCCTCATCAACTGGGGTACTACAAACTCTTCATGAAGCAGAATACTGTAGCAAGCAGAGAGGAATAAAGCACTGAAGTCACTTTTCCAAGGTCACTGATCTTCCTGGGAACTGAAGAACGATCTCCTCAGCGTTGTCTAATGCCCAGATCACCAAGATCTACATTTCAGATGTGCATCCCTGGAGGAAAATCCTTCTTTATATTCTGAGAGCACCTGGGCTGCAGGTGCACCTTTGGAAGTAGCCAGAAGTGAGAGTGGGTGGCAGGGAGCTTCTCCAGAAGTGCCTGGCACAGACTGATCAAAAACCTCCTTTACTTATCCAGGCTGATTTGCTCAGGTGATGTCACAGTTTCCAGGGTGTCCTCGTACAGCCCAAGTTTGATTGCAGGCAAAAATATATAAACAAGTCTTCTTCTGACAGCAAAGCAAACCCTAAATTCACTGGATGTGGACAGCAGAGAAAGAGAGAAATGGCATCATTTGTTCATGGTGAGAGTTGGGACAGGGCAGTGGAAATGCCAGGGCACGAGGGTTTCATACTGTGTTCATTTCTGTGTGCTAATTTCTTTATCTGCAGCACTTAGCAGGGTGATAAAAGCACTGAGAGACACCAGATGCTGCTGGTGGAGATGCTCGTGCTGCTCTTGATGCCCTGCTGAGGTGGCAGTTTGCTTTTGGAGGAAAGCTCATGGTCAGCTGTGATGGATTCAGCTTTGGAAGCTGAATAAACCAGAGTCTGCTCTGCACTGCTCAGGGACAGAACTCTCCTGAACTGGAGTGGTGGCTAATTAATTCAATTCCTGATTTAATTCGTTTGGATTCCAGTGAATTTAAGAGAAGCTGGGATCCACGTTTGGACCTGAAGCTGAGTGAAACATTTCTGCATAGCCACAATCACCTGGTGCAATCCAGGATAATGTAAAGTCTCCAGAAACCAAAGAATTCCAAAAGCTGCAGGACTTGTTGCCTTCTATCATCTGAGCAATAGTCCAAAAGCTTTTCTGTAAAGACACTGCATAAACCCTGTTCCCAGAGAAACAAGCAGTGTTATACCAGCAGGAGTATCAGCTAAACACACAGGGATCCCCTTCTGAGTGCTGGCAATTTGTGCTTTCTCATGCATGAAGGTGTTCACAGTGCTGCTCACAACCCAGCACAGTTAAAACATCCTTATTCTTCTCAACAGCTCTTGATTTTCATTTGAAATGCAGAAGACATGCACACTAGAGCTACATTAAATTTGCTACATGTGCTGTGCTGATATGCTCTCAGGTCCCATTGCCTGAATAATAATCCCTTTTTTGATGTGCAAAATTTTACATTTCAATCAAAGGACCTTATTTTTCATTGCCAAATTCCTCTATGACCAAAGCTTTCTTTTTATGTTCTTTTTATGTTTTATATAAACTTACACTTTACCTTACACTTCACCTGTTTCTTGCTTACTTCCCCACATCTCTGCAAGCAGCTACAGTTCTAATACATCCAGTGAGACAATTTATCAGCTGAAGAAGACACTGGCAAAAATAGCATTGTACCTCTCTAGAATTGTTATCTTGGGGTAGGTGAGCCCCTTCAGCCAACTCACTATCAACAGGAAAGGAAGGATGTCCATAACATTTTTATTTCAACTTCTCGCTAGTCTAGAAATAGAAATATCCTCTCTCAGGGAACTCTTTTATTTCTTTGTTTTAAACCATTAAATGAGCCATAGATGAGAAAAAAAATCTAAAATTTCAGCAGTGCTGAAAAGCAATACAATGATAGTGTTGTGTAACTTCTTTCCACTATCTGATCTCACAGGATAACAGGAAATAGGAAATATACTTGAAGATGATTCATCACATGCCCAAAACAGATGTTCCTCAATTTGGAACATATCATCCCAGCCAGGGAAAGGGAGCTGTGGTGGATGTCAGAGGCAGTTCCATTTGCCTGACAGATACTTCCACGCTTTGCAATAACATTACTGCTAATGAGAGTCTACTGCTGATGTGCAGTTCTTTGTTTTGCTGTTGATGTAGAGCAGTCAGGTCTGCTTGGTGCATCCATTAGCAATAAAGCCCTGTGTGTGTGTGTGTGTGGTATTTCTAAATTGAATTATAATGCAAAACACAGGCGCCATCCTCGCTTCATTTTTCAAGCCTTGCCTGTGCAGTCTCAAAACCAACAGTTAATAAAGCAAGTTCCTCTGCTGCATAGAGTTAAAGCACCCGATTTATTTCCCTTTAGGAGAACAGCTTCCTGTGGCTGACCTTTGAGCAGAGCTGGAGTCACAGCCCAACATTTGTGTGTGGCTGTGTCCCAGTCTGGTGTCTGCTGCCAGCACGGACGGGGCTGGGGCCAGCTCTGGCACCTCCCAGAGCTCTAAAGGCTTCTTGCTGACGATTCAAAATGATCAAATGCCAATCTTCACCTGCTCCTTTACGAAATGCTGGAGTGGCTTTCCATGTTTCCTCAACAAGCTTCTACTTGTGCTGTAAAATAAAAAGCCTTTGTGATGAAGGTAAGGTGCCTATTGCACAGCAGAGAGGATGAGAGAGGCTCAGAGAGCCTGGGGGCTGCACACTGCAGGATGCTGAGCTCCACCAGGCCAAAACCAGGGGCAACTGAAACCCAAAACTGGAGATTTCTACTGAAAAAATGCTCAGTAGGGGTTTTATGAGGATAAAAGACAGGGACCACGGAGGAGCTTGTCCTTCCTTGATTGATGGGCAAGGTTTGGTGAACACCTTGTTTTCTTGTTTGCTGTTAAATTCTCAGGCTGAGAACTGTGTGAAAGCACTGACAGAGCTCTCTGCTCTTTATTACTGAGAGTTAGGGATTAAAATTGCCATTTACCAATTGCTTGTGGCTCCCATCTTAAATTCTGTAGTACACATGGTTAGAGAACTGGCAGACTAGGAAATTTGGACTTTATTTACCTTTTAAGGCATTATTAATAGGTTTGGGGGTTTTGTTCTGCTTTTGGTTTTGTTTGATTTTGTTTGTTTTTTCTGTAGTGGTTCTTTATGGGAATACTTGCAAAGCTACTGGGAGATGCCTTTAAAGAACTTCTCATTGCTGTGGAAGGTAAAACAATTGTTAAATGTGATTCCATTTATAAAGAATATCAAATGTTGAACGTTGTTAAAAGCCAGTTTCACCACTGAAATCAGATTTATGCTGGTTAGCAAGATCAACTTCTATTGTGAGTGTAATATAAAGGGGCCTGACAGCCACAGAAAATTGGAAGGACACATAAATTGCTGCTAAAGTTCTTCCTTTAGCAACAGATAAATGCACTGAGAGTAGCCTGGAGGAAGGGGCTGGCTTGTTCTGCTCAGGCAGAGCAGTTTGGGGTGATCTTACAGGGGCTCTGATCACTTGGAAGTGCAAATAGGCTGATGTGCAAACACCAAAATGTGATGTGAAAACACCAAAATGTGATGTGAAAACACCAAAATGTGATGTGCAAAGTGGGCACCGAGGGGCTGCCAGCTCAGCTCTGCAAAGGGGGAGATGAGTGCTGGGGACACTCACCTGGGCTGGGGACACTCACCTGACCTGGGGACACTCAACACAGCTGGGGACACTCAACAGGGCTGGGGACACTCACCTGAGCTGGGGACACTCACCTGGGCTGGGGACACTCCCCTGGGCTGGGGACACTCACCTGAGCTGGGGACACTTCCCTGGGCTGGGGACACTCAACAGGGCTGGGGACACTCCCCTGAGCTGGGGACACTCACCTGGGCTGGGGACACTTCCCTGGGCTGGGGGCACTCAACAGGGCTGGGGACACTCACCTGGGCTGGGGGCACTCAACAGGGCTGGGGACACTCACCTGGGCTGGGGACACTCACCTGGGCTGGGGGCACTCAACAGGGCTGGGGACACTCAACAGGGCTGGGGACACTCACCTGACCTGGGGACACTCACCTGGGCTGGGGACACTCAACAGGGCTGGGGACACTCACCTCAGCTGGGGACACTCACCTGGGCTGGGGACACTCACCTGAGCCCTGCAGCACTGGAGGGGTTAAAGCAGGACACAGAGACCTGCACATCCATAACATCTGAAATGGAAATCACTCGCTGCTCCTGGAGACTTAAAAGCCTCGTGGAACATTTCAAATAGGGTTATAACTGAGCTAAGGGGGGGAAAAACCAAATCCTTCTTTGTTTTTCTTGCCGTAAAAGGAACTTCAACACATCAAGGAGTAAAATTTGAAAACGGCTGCTTGACAGTTTAACATAAACAATTCCAGTGATGAAAGCACAATATGGGGATAATTATCTGTTCAAATAAATCTGATTGATGCTAATGAGCATTTGAACAATTCATCAAGCCGCCAGGGCTTTTTCTGTCCAATTTTCTTTGGTAAGCAAAAATGGCACATCCAAACCTTTTATTAAGTACACCATCTCCCTCTGTGTCTTCCCATCTTCCACGGGGATCCCTTTTCCAAGAAGGTGCTGCATTTCCAGCAGGAAGGACACTGAATTTATTCCCATGGAACATTCCCAGTATTCCGGCTGGAGTTAAATTGGGGTGAGCAATGTCCCAGTGCTTCACTCTGGTGCTGCAGTTTGCAGATGTTGTGTGGAGGGGATGCAGAGCCCTGGGGGTTTATCCTGTTGTGTGGAGGGGCTGCAGAGCCCTGGGGGTTTATCCTGTGGTGTGGAGGGGCTGCAGAGCCCCAGGGGTTTATCCTGTGGTGTGGAGGGGATGCAGTTTGCAGATGTTGTGTGGAGGGGCTGCAGAGCCCCAGGGGTTTATCCTGTTGTGGGGAGGGGATGCAGAGCCCCAGGGGTTTATCCTGTTGTGGGGAGGGGCTGCAGAGCCCCAGGGGTTTATCCTGTGGTGGGGAGGGGCTGCAGAGCCCCAGGGGTTTATCCTGTGGTGTGGAGGGGCTGCAGAGCCCCAGGGGTTTATCCTGTATTGGGGAGGGGATGCAGAGCCCCAGGGGTTTATCCTGTGGTGTGGAGGGGCTGCAGAGCCCCAGGGGTTCATCCTGTTGTGTGGAGGGGCTGCAGAGCCCCAGGGGTTCATCCTGTTGTGTGGAGGGGATGCAGAGCCCCAGGGGTTTATCCTGTGGTGTGGAGGGGATGCAGAGCTCCAGGGGTTTATCCTGTTGTGTGGAGGGGCTGCAGAGCCCCAGGGGTTTATCCTGTTGTGGGGAGGGGATGCAGAGCCCCAGGGGTTTATCCTGTGGTGTGGAGGGGATGCAGAACCCCAGGGGTTTATCCTGTTGTGTGGAGGGGATGCAGAGCCCCAGGGGTTTATCCTGTGGTGTGGAGCAGTCCCTGTGTCTGTGCAGTCACCGAGGAGCTGGGAGCACTCTCCCACCAGTGACCCCCGTCTGTTCCTTCAGCCCATCCTGCTCTGCTCTTCATTCACCTGCCCTCTTGCAAGTGGTCAGAGAATTCCTTCCCAGAAAATGTCCACAGCCACAGCAGGAACAGCTGGATTTGTCCTCAAATCCAAAAAGCATTGACCAGTTCCACTGCTGACTCTGAAACATGAGGAGTGCTGAGAAGAAACTCCTTTTTCATGGGAGTGTACTCCTAATATCTGTTATTTAAATACAGCAACCAGAAGGAAATCCAGAATGCATTGGATGTCAATCAGATTTAAACTGTGTTGAGCTGCCTATTGCAAATATCAGACTATTTCATTCCATTTGTCCATCTCCTAATAAATTATCCTCAAAACTCTCAGTTCCAGAGCTCATGGAAACTGATTGCTCAGGAATTTGTGCCCAATATTGTTTTTCCCTTCTTCTCTTTTAGTCAGACAAAACAGAACTTTTAACTAAGCAGTCCAAGACAGAGAAACAATAACACATCCTTCAAGGGACAATTTGCAAAGGGATATGATAGAAAGTGTGGCAAAAATTCCCAGGATATCCAAACTCCCAATAAAGTGCTGTGAATATCAAGCACACAGTAATGAGGACTGGACTGCACATGATTTCCTAGCCAGGAGAGGGCTGAATTCATGGCTGTGCCTTACCAGCATCACTGTGTGTCCTTCCACCCTCACCCAGCACAGGGGTGACCTCTTCCCCTGCATCCCAGGCAGTGTCACCTCACCTCCCTGCAAAACTCCACCCAGGCTGGTCTCTGCTTGAAGGGATTTCTCTGTCCTTCACGGCACATTTGTGTCATTTCTTGCATTCTAAGATGCCTAATACTCTCAAATATTCTTAGGAGAGAATGCCTCCAGCATGCATGGATCTTCCTGAATACTAATGAATTTTCTGACATGTGTTCCTCATGTTAAAGAGGTATTTTAGTCGTTGGTAAACACTATTTACTTGAGGAGGTAAAACAACTTCTTTCTGCATAATCATTCAATTAACCCATGTGTCCAGTTCAGCTGGTTGGGCTGCAGTGAATAAACAGGGATGTTGTATTTCAGTGGATGTTTGTGCCTCCTGCCAGTGTAAATCCATTTATCTCCCAGTATTGGACATACACTTGAGCACCATATATTCAGACTTCATGAAGCTTTGTGGTTTTTTTTCCAAAGTGCTCCTTCAGGCAGCAGCACCATCCTGAACAGCACCTGACATCTTCCAGGGGGGTTCAGATGAGATCAAAGCCCCCTTTGATGCCCCCCAGGTGCAGATGTGGGGGTCAGCTCTGGCTGGAGCTGATGGAGGAATTTCCTCCCTGTACCCAGCACAGGCAGTGGAGCCTGAAAAGCACATTTTGGCTGGGGTCCCTCAGCTGAGGGACGTTGTCATGGGGTGATTTTACCTTTAACATAGCTTTGGGAGCTAAGGAAGTTGAAACTGCTGGTGGCTGATGGGAGTCTTTTCTCCTGACCAATTATCGGTCATTTCTGGGAATTGGCAGCAGTTTTGACCATTAGAGAGATCAACCTGTGAACACCTCCTTAAGATGTAATAAACTGTCTTTATTCCTTTTAAGTTTTAAGCCTGTTTTGCTCTTGTTCTAATCCATATCTCACAGCAAGAAATAAGTAATTTTTTTAGTTACTGGTTTAAAGCCACGACAGATGTGCTTTGGGATCCATCTGGAGGAACTCCTGGTGTCAGGAGAGACGGACAGAGAACTCTTTTCATTCCATTTTTCACTCCATTTCTCAGGGGACACAAACCCTGCAGAGAGGTGGATTTGGATTTCCCTGTGCACAGCTTTGGGGTTCATCAGCTGCTACAAAAGGACACACAAAGAACCCTGGAAGTATTTCCAGCTTCATCCCAAAGAGAGAAAGTGCAGAGCTCTCATGGCTCAGCAGATGAGATTTCTCCCTCTCTCTGGTGAAGCCAGGACAAGGCTCCAGCGGTTTAATGTGTTTAGAATTGGATATAGATTTTTAGGAATTGGATATAGATTTTTAAAAGAAGCACAGAAGATTTAATTCTTGCCATCTCCTCGGTCATAAGGAGCTATTTATTACAAAAGAAAGATGCAAGATTTTTAATTGAACTCTGAGTTACTTTCAAAATACATTATTTTCTTTATATGAAAAGCAATTTTTTGTGGATCCATGTTTCACACATACATTCCAGAAAACTGGCTTTCATGGAGGCTCAGGCACTGAAACTGCCTGTCCTGGAATGATTTTTGGTTACACAGAAACCTCACTTGCTATAACCAATAATGAAAGCACATAATGGAAAAATGTTTTAAAGCCATTTCTTTAAAAAGCCAGCAAAAGCTTAATAACAACTTAAAACCTGTTGAGGTAAATTCTTGAGATTTGGAAGTGCTTGCTGTAAACAATTTTTCTCAGTATCTTGCCCTGGAGATCCAATTTGTTATTATTAAACATACTGAGGTATTCTTGTTAAAAGTAGGACTAAAAATAACCTCTCAGCTTGTATTGCACTGGTATTTTTAGGTCCAAGGATTTATTCCTCCTATCAATTGGTGCTTTGTATTAATTAATTTTCAGTGGCAACTTCATTTTCTCCTCTGTGGCTCGATTCCAAAGAAATTTTGTTTTGACAAATGCCGGCTGTTCTGTTCTCAATCATTACAGCACGGAAAAAAAGCTCTGCTGTAAAAAGAGCAGTGTGTTTGTTAATCAGCTGTTCCTCATTTGTCAGAAAACAACAAAAAAAAATTAATCCAAAGAACTGATGTAAAGTTTTTGTTAGGAAGATAGATATGCTTCAAGCACAGACAGTGCTTTTTATTGTCTTTTCATGGCAGAATAAATGAGCAGGTGAGAGTCAATGTGATCATGGCATTGCAAACCCCAGTTTTATTTGGACTGTGGCTGCAGGGTTAAAGCTAATAACAGCATTATATCATATAATATATAATATTATAATATAATATATAATATATATAATAATATAATATATAATAATATATATTATATATATTATATATTATATATATATTATATATATTATATATATTATATATATTATATATTATTATATATATAATATATATTATATATAATAATATAATAATATATAATAATATAATAATATATAATATTATAATATATATAATATATAATATATTATATTATATTATAATTATAATATTATAATATATATATATATATAGCATAATATCATTGTGTTCTTTAATGAATGCCTAATAATTCCTGAAAAGGCCAAACTGAAGGGAGAAATTGTGGGGGTTTTTGTAGGACCCTGAGCATTAATTCACCAAACAACCTGGAATTCCATCCAGCCTGAATTCCCAGAGTGCTGAGAGGAGAAAGGGAAAACGCTCAATTTGTCTCCAACATCACAGAGACAAACTGCAGGTGCTCCTGACCCCTCACTGCAGCACCCAAGAGTCTCCTAAATGTGACCAAGAGGAGAACCAGAGTGCCCAGGAGCTGTTGTGGTTTTGAATTGCAGGTGCTGAAAGGTGTGGAAGGATAATTTTGTATTGTAGCCTGACTAAAACCTCCTCCCATTCACAATCACTGATCAGCTTAGTCCTGAAACGTGTAGGATTGTGTTGATATTTTACCCCAGCTGATTTTATCTCAAATTTTATTTGTAGTTGTGTTTTAATGCCCTCAAATGTCTGTCATTTGCAGTTGCAGCATTCAAGTGTTGGGCTATATAATTATGAGAAAATTGAGTGAGGGATCAGTACTTTTTAAATTGCACTGGGGGCTGGTAAATGGCCAAATCTCCACAGTGGTTGGATCAGAATTGCTCAGACAGAGAAAAAAACCTGTTGTTATTCCAAAATATTTCATGTTAAGGTCAGTTTCCAGTATCAGAAATATTGTTAACCCATGCAAACATGGCCATTACTGAAAACCTGGTGCTATTCCCTGTGAAACTCTTTGGTTTGTTTGTGATGTTCTTGGTGCTACTGGGCTGTATGAGTAAAACCAGGTCTGGGTGGGATTGAATGGTCAAGGTGGGATTGGGTGGTCCAGATGGGATTCACTGCTCTGGGTGGGATTGACTGGTCCAGATGGGATTGACTGGTCCAGGTGGGATTGACTGGTCTGGGTGGGATTGACTGGTTCAGATGGGATTGACTGGTTCAGGTGGGATTGACTGGTCCAGATGGGATTGACTGGTTCAGGTGGGATTGACTGGTTCAGGTGGGATTGACTGGTTCAGGTGGGATTGACTGCTCTGGGTGGGATTGACTGGTCTGGGTGGGATTGACTGGTTCAGGTGGGATTGACTGGTCTGGGTGGGATTGACTGGTTCAGATGGGATTGACTGGTCCAGATGGGATTGACTGGTCCAGATGGGATTGACTGGTCTGGGTGGGATTGACTGGTTCAGATGGGATTGACTGGTTCAGGTGGGATTGACTGGTCTGGGTGGGATTGACTGGTTCAGATGGGATTGACTGGTCTGGGTGGGATTGACTGGTCTGGGTGGGATTGACTGGTCCAGGTGGGATTGACTGGTCTGGGTGGGATTGACTGGTCCAGGTGGGATTGACTGGTCCAGGTGGGATTGACTGGTTCAGATGGGATTGACTGGTCCAGGTGGGATTGACTGGTCTGGGTGGGATTGACTGGTCCATGTGGGATTGACTGGTTCAGATGGGATTGACTGGTCTGGGTGGGATTGAGTGGTCCAGATGGGATTGACAGGTCCAGATGGGATTGACTGGTCCAGATGGGATTGACTGGTTCAGATGGGATTGACTGGTTCAGATGGGATTGACTGGTCCGGGTGGGATTGACTGGTCTGGGTGGGATTGACTGGTCCAGGTGGGATTGACTGGTCCAGGTGGGATTGACTGGTCCAGATGGGATTGACTGGTTCAGATGGGATTGACTGGTCCAGGTGGGATTGACTGGTCTGGGTGGGATTGACTGGTCCGGGTGGGATTGACTGGTCCAGGTGGGATTGACTGGTTCAGATGGGATTGACTGGTCCAGGTGGGATTGACTGGTCTGGGTGGGATTGACTGGTCTGGGTGGGATTGGTTGGTCCAGGTGGGATTCACTGCTCTGGGTGGGATTGACTGGTTCAGATGGGACTGACTGGTTCAGATGGGATTGACTGGTTCAGATGGGATTGACTGGTCCAGGTGGGATTGACTGGTCCAGGTGGGATTCACTGCTCTGGGTGGGTTTTCCTGGTTCTGGAGTTCCCCTGAGGACAGCAGGTGACCCCAGGTCCATTCCTGGTGTCCGTGGGACTGAGGGGAAGCTCTCCAGACACAAGGATGGAAAGCACAGCCCAGCACGTTCTCCCCATGGAGGAGAACAGGACACACTCCGAGGCTGGGGCAGATCCTGCAGGTGTTTGCTGTGAAGTGTTGACAGCTCCAGGCAGTGCTGAAGGAGCAGACTGGGATGTGTCACCGTCTCCCGCCTCCACCGCGCCGTGTGGGAGGCTGGAGCGCGTCAGGCCTCCGCTGTCCTATTTTCTGTGGAACAGCCCCGCTTTGCTCCTGCCTTTGTCGAGCTCTCCGTGGATCTAACAGCAGCTGCTGACAGGGACAGCTCCCCAGAATGTCTGAGGGGCAGGGGGGGAAGTTATTTCTCACACTTGGGGTTGTGGAGCCACCCTTCAGTCCCCTTCTGGAGCCCCAGAAGGTCTGAGTTTGGAGCAGATGGCTCCTGAGAAGCTGTCAGAGCTTCTGTCACTCAGGGGAGGTCAGGGAGGGGAGGGAGGGACAGAGAAGTGTTGGTGACAGTACATATGTGCTCTTACTCCAGGGCTTGGACTGAGTAAATAAGTCTTCTTCTTCATTCTTCTTTTTTTATTTTTAAATATTCCTCCCTCCAGGGAGCTTTATTCCCAAGTCTGGCAGTCTGGGAACAAAAGAAATAATTTAATTGCTCCTGGCTTCTAATCTCAGGGCAGACAGAAAATTTCATTGTGACCTTGAGCAAATTATTTAAACTCTTAACATCAAATTCACCTCTATTCATGCTCTCTGCAACCTCAATGTCATTATATTGAGAAGTTAATTTGTTCTACATTCCCTCACATGTAATCCCAAGATCAGTGTTTGTTTTTCTCATAAGCATTTTGCAAGGGAAGATGCCTTTTCTTGTTTTGCTACAAGTCTGTGTTTCAAGGTATTACAAGAACTATGGACTGTGCCCATCCTAAGGTTTTGGTCTTTATTATCTGAGGTGGGAACATGGATGGAAACAGAGACACAATTATGGACTTCTAGGGAAAGGTTCCCTGTATGCTGTGTGCCTCACATGGAAAGGAAAAGGCTTGCTACCTCAGCACAGGCATTCTGCTCCTCTCTAATTTCCTGCTTTCTCGAGTTTCTTCATTTCCCAGGCTCCAGGTGCCTTCTGGAATCTCCCAAGGTACTGGGCAAGATCCCATCTCAGGCAGCAGAGGCAGGGACAGCCTCCTCCTGCTGCGGTGCAAAGCTGCTTTCCCTCCTTTAAGCATTCATTTACGAAGGTGAAGGCTCTGTCCCTGGATGGAGAGGGACACTCTCCATCTCCTGAGACACGTGCTGTTATCACAGCTCAGCACCATGGGGGGAACAGGCAGGTCCTGCTGCAGCAGCTGAGCTCTCCCTGTGTTTCCAGCTCCTGCCTCATTGATCTTTCTGGCTCTGATGAGGTGAGGGAGAAGTTTACACACCCAGGACAGTGGATATGGGACCCTTGCCTTTAACACTTTTCCCTACAACATCTTATGATGCTTAAAAAAAATACAAACCATGCTTCCAGGCATAATTATTTGCCTCTAAGATATAGGATATAAGTGCATTTATCCTTAACAGGTGCAAGAAGCACATTTTTGTGTTGTTTTGACGCGTTCATGGCTAAGCTGATGTCTTGGGAAAGCAACAGTTTGCAGTTTGTGGCTGGCTGGAGTGCTGCAAGCAAGGCTACTGTGCATTCAGACTACACAAACTTGTGTCTGTGCAGGCCTGGTTGTTTAGAAAAGAGTCAAGATGAGCCATCCTGAGCCACAGCAAACAGGGATTCTCCTTAGGATTGTGCTTGAAGTGGTGAGATGAAAACACTGGAGTGGGTAAATAGAAGCTTGTTGTGCTGATGGCTTTTGCTAAGTTGTATTTCTTCTGAATAAATTGACAGCAACTTGAGAAATTCTGCTGGGACTTCACTTGCATTTCTGAAGTGTCACCTAAGCAGTAGCTTGGGCTTTCTTTATTTTATGCTTTTCCCAGAAGAAATACGGCAATATCTGAAGCCTGGGCTTTTTTTGGTGAAGTATCTTTTTCTCTCACTCTTTCATTGCACACAGCTATTTAAATCTCCCACT
Organism: Poecile atricapillus; assembly: GCF_030490865.1. Taxonomy (NCBI): domain Eukaryota; kingdom Metazoa; phylum Chordata; class Aves; order Passeriformes; family Paridae; genus Poecile; species Poecile atricapillus. Next base: position 1,324,801 of record NC_081264.1, read on the forward strand.
CTGTGTTTCTTTTGCAGAGGAATTTAGGATGAACACTCGCTCCTTCTCTTGCACAAATATGAGTTTTCCCAGCTGAAATATGAAAATAATATGACAATATGAAAATATAGTCACAAATTTGGGGGGTTTTAAGAGTCTATTACAGGTCAAGTGGCTTTGAAAGAATGGAGAGTATGAGTGCAGAAGTCCCTGAGATCAGGCCAGCTCTGTGTCTGCCAATGTCCTTTGTGGTGGAGAATGGACAAGGATTGCAGGGCAGGAGCTGCTGTGGCTGGAGGCACAGCCTGAGGTTGTGGCTGTCCCTGCAGGGTGAGTGCCACGCTCTGCTGGAGCCCAGGGGACAGCAGGCAGGGCAGGAGGGACCCTGCAGCCCCTTTGCACTGAAATCAGGGCTGAGCACAGCCAGGGGACAGCAGGCAGGGCAGGAGGGGACCCTGCAGCCCCTTTGCACTGAAATCAGGGCTGAGCACAGCCAGGGGACAGCAGGCAGGGCAGGAGGGGACCCTGCAGCCCCTTTGCACTGAAATCAGGGCTGGGGGCTGCAGGGACAGCAGGCAGGGCAGGAGGGACCCTGCAGCCCCTTTGCACTGAAATCAGGGCTGGGGGCTGCAGGGACAGCAGGCAGGGCAGGAGGGACCCTGCAGCCCCTTTGCACTGAAATCAGGGCTGAGCACAGCCAGGGGGTGTGGGGGGAACAGGGCACCGGAGCTGGGGGGTCTCACATGCATCAGGAGCAGCAGTGATCACACAGACTCTCCAGCCTGAGCTGCAAACACAGCACTTCTTATTATTCCAGCTCTTCTTTTACAAACAGTTCTGAGCAGGTCTGAGAAGGTAAAACTCTCACTGGCCACCAAACCAACACATCACCATCACTGGACAGTCAGGAACAACAACTGTTCCTTACAAGTGAACAACAAGGAACAAACAACACCTGCACAGGTTGTTCTCCTCTCTGGGGACTGTTTGGATTCCTCCTCATGATTTCCCAGGCCAGAGTCAGAGAGTTCTGTGCCTCAGTTCCACACAGACACTGCCTGATCTCTCACATTCAGCATCCACAGAGGGCAAAGGGAATGTACTGCAGTACTTTTCTTCCTCAAATGTCTTTAAAAAGGCAGAGAAAAAGGAGAAAAGTGAGGGAGCTCCGCTCAGCAAGGTGGCCCCTGCTCCTCTGCTCCTGTTTGAGTGCTGCCACTGGAGATGAGCAGCAGAACCATCGCCTCTCTGTGCTGTGTTGGACATTCTCTGCTCGGCCAAGCAGGAAACAGAACCCTCAGAGCATTTATCCCCGAGGGAAGAGAGCAATAAAAAAAACCAGCTGGGCTTGGCTCCGCTTCCTTCAGCGTTTTCTTTCAGCCTCCTTGCAGCACCAGCAAGTGTCACTATGGGCTTTGCAATGCGGCAGCAGGGGAGGGATGGGAGCTGTGCAAGGGAAAGGGAAACCAAGCCTGCTCCTCAGGAGGATGCTCAGCCCTGCACTGACCCTCAGCTTCACTCTCCCCGTGGGCTCATTCACAAGCTGACCTGAAATTATTTGTTAAACCTTTCACTCTGGAGGTATTTTGATGGTAGGATCATGTGATAAAATCGAATTGTGGTTTTTTTCTTGTGTGATTCCCTCTTGTAATAATCGTGGTGATATTTTCAACACAGTCTGCTTGGTAAGCCACGCTTCAAAGTTCAGCTATTCACATTTTCAAATTTGGATTTGGGAGTGGAAGTTCATGGGGGTACAATTCTGCTTCTTCAGACAAGAAAATGAAATATTTATTAATTTAGAAAAAGGAGTGAAGTGAAATCTGTGACTGTAATTTTATTTCTCCTCTGCTTTTTCAATGTTGTTGAATATTTTGGCAGCATTTTCAGTGTATTTAATATTAGATGGGGAAGTGTGAAAATGGAAATGCACTGGGGAAATGGAAAAACAGCAACATTCCTGTTACTGAAACAAAACTAAATTATTATGACAAATATTATCATGAATATGGAAAGGAAACAAGATTGTATTTTCTTCTCCAACTGCCTACCCACAGTTTTGTGTTCCACAAAAAGAAAATTCAGTCACATGCCTGTGACACTGAAATGTTAAGCTCTTAAACAAATATTATCTGCAAGAGACATAAAACTCATTAAAGATACTAATAACAAACATTTCTTCCTTCCCTACATAAATATTTATTTTTAACCCTTTGTATCGAGCTGATTTAGGACATCAGAAATGATATGTAATTTAATTAATCTGTGTGTAGAATTGGTGCTTTGGGAAATTTGAGAATTTTTGGAGAAATTCTCAGCATGCTGGAGTGAATCCCTATGGTTTGTGATCACGGTGGGATTCTGTTGCTGCTGATGATGAATAGATCACACGGACACAGGTCGAGGTGTGGTGAAGAGAAGAGCAGAGTTTATTTTTCCTCCCAGGATTTACAGGTTTCTGACCACAGCCAGGGATTGGATGGTCAGGATAACACTTTCCCACTGCACTGGCCATGAGAGATCACATCACAGGACGTGGAACAGAAAGAATGTACACATATCTATGTTTACAGTTCCTGTCCTGGGACAGTCCTTAGGAAACCATGCCAGCAAGCTCAGAAGCTGAGTTTTCAGGGCGACAGGATTCCACGCTTTGCTCCATAGTCCTGTGCTCTGAACCTTCCCCAAATCCCCTGGGGGGCTGGCAGGAGGGGAGGGAGGGATGCAGTGGAGCAAGGACAGCTCAGAACTCACTCCCCAGCGAGGTTTGGGGTGTGGAACCCACAAACCCCAGCTCCTTCCCGCAGCTGGAATTCCCTCCTTGCAGTGAGGCTTTGAGACTGGCAGCGTTTCAGGGCAGTGAGGAGCAGGAATGCATCCATCCCTCTCTGTAATTCATTCCTGCTGCAGCCTGAACTGCTGCAATCCTGCCTTGGCTGAGTACACTACAGAGGGACATTGACAACTGGAAGAATGACTAACTTCAGGGAGGAGAATTAGAATTGTTTGACCTTTCATAGTCTCTTTTCATCAGCTCTACAGAAAAGAATATCATAGCTCAAAGCTCTTGTTCCCTCAGGTTTCTTTCACTTTAATAACATTCCTGCATGGATGTAATAAAAGTCTCTTTTTTCATGAGCTCGTTTTTCTCCCTTTATTTCTGCTTGCCATTCTTGACTTCACAGATCATGACCAGGACAATAGTAAAAATCTCAGACAATGCTGGAGGAGGCAGCATTTTTGTCTTAGCCACCAAGTTCCCCATTTCCATTGTGTTCATTACAATGTGCCTCATAAAACATTTGATGTTACAGATTCAGAAGGTCAGCTGGTGAGGTGGCTTTGGAGGAGCACCTGGAGTAATCCTCAATAATCAAACCCTGCTCATTCCTACCTCAAGCTTACAAGTTTTGTTAAGCCATGGAGCCACTTTTATAAGCTGGCTGCTCTTCTCCTGGAACAAGATGTTGTTACAAAGAGCTATTCATTTGTAACAAGCATAAAGAAACGTGAATTTGTTGACTTTATGATCAGTTTATGAAAATCATTTCCTTGGGAGGTCATCAAATTTTGTCTGCTTGTACTATTAGAGAAAAAAGAAAACTTGGATAAAGAGAACTCCTCCAAATAGAGTCTTTTCAGTCCTTTCCCATTCTTTTAGTCCTTCTCCCATAGGCAGCTGTTTGCTCCCTGCCCCCTGAAGTTTCCCTCAGTGCTGTCTGTGCTCATGCTTTGAAGAGAGCAGATCAAATCATTAGGCTCTGTCTAACCCCTGAGACTGCAGTGATTTTAACCTGGTTTCTTCTAGAGCAATTCTAACCTGAGGTGATCTGTTGGGCTGGTGAAACAGAATGTGTTTAAAAACCAACTTCAGGCCCATTTCCCTCAGGAGGAAGAGGCAGTGTTGGTACAAATATGTGTACCATGATTTTTGTGTTCAAGCCTCGCTGTCCATGCTGGATTGCAGTCAGAGGAGTGCCAGGGCATTTCTGATTTCTTATCACCATATTTGCATCACACATGATCTTTACAAAGCTGCAGAAGGTGCAGCTGAGTCCTTGCCCTGCCCTGTGCTCCTTGATCCGCTGCTCCAGCCCAGCCCTGCCCTTCCTGCCCCAGCACTGGAGGCTGTGAAGGATTTGCTTCCATCACCCCACACTCCCGTGGAAAGGCTCAGGGTGAAGAGGGCAGAGAGAGAGGAGGGAGATTGGTGATCCTTTGCTGTGAAATGCACTGGGATTGGTTCCAAACCTCTGGTGATCCAGCCAGCCAAACTGGGATGTGCTGCCTCGGGTTCCTGAGCCCCACGGGGCTGAGTGTTCACATCTGCACCAGCCACCCCCAGAGTCAGGGAACTTCTCTCCAGTCACAGCTTCCTTTATTGGAGGACTTGTTTTTGCTTTGATTGTGGTATTTTTTCTTTCCTCTCAGAAGCCTCACTTTACAGCACTGAGAGCCAACTATTTCTAGGACTATTTGGAAGTCTTTAAATGTTTCAGAGCATAATGGAATGGAGTCCTAAAGGCTTATTTTGTGTATCTGGAGGAGGGGGACAGTTTTGACTCATCTGTCTTGCACAGGATAACACACAGGCACCAGCAACTGGAAAAACAAAGATGTGAATGCAGATGACACTTCCCTCACCTAGCGAGCAAATTCTGCTCAACAGACAGAAAATATGAAAATCAACCCATCTCCAGGAGCCTGTAGTGCTTAAATCCCTAATATAAAAATAAACTGTGGTTATAAAGGAACATTGTACTAAAATTAAACAAATATTCTTAAAGTACACAGGCATTATGGCATGTCCTCTGGAGTGTAAGAGCACATGTGGTCTCATTGCTGGAGCCCTTTTTACTACAAATTGATACTTCACAAGATGTTTTCATCATCTTTCATATCCAAAGCAACATTCTGCCATTTGGTTCTTGGGAATCTCTGTAATAAACACATGAGCAGCTCATTAAGTCTCACTAAACACTTCTGTGTTAGCTAAGAGTTGTTTTATATTTTAAACAGATAAATGGGCCCAGCATGCCTAAATGACTTGTAGAAGATAATCCATCATGTCAGCTGCTTGGTGTAAGCACTCAGGGTGGCAAGTCCTCTCCTTGCAGGGCCGAGGATGCTGCTGGGTTTTCTGAAAAGGAACAAGTTCTTTTTTTAACCCCAAGCCCAAGGAACATTGAGTAAATCTCGTGTTAAACTGTGCTGCTTTCCTTTGCCCAGTGCTCAGACTGTGGCACATACAGTAAATTACTGCAAGAAGAAATCTCCACCAAGGTAACAGGTGCCAAATAAAATATATTAGTCAATAAAAAAACTATTAGAAAGCAAGTCCTTTTAATGTGATTTACAAGAGGCTGAAGTTACAAAGCAGCAAATGGAAAGAAAGAAAATTACACCACGAGCGGTAAAGAGGACCACAGGTTTTGTGGTAGATATTGGAAAATAAAGGAAAAACACTTAGTAGGCATTGGCCATGACCTGCCAACATTCATTCCCAAAGGAAATAGCCCAGAATTTGAAAGGGAGATGGCAGGGAGATGTATTTATTTGGGTCAAAGCTCAAGTGCAGAGGCCATGCTCTGATCACCTTCCCCTGCTTTCCACCGCACTGTGAGCAGAGAGGTTTGTGTGGAGGGAGTTATTGTTTCATGTGGACAAGAACAGGGGGATTGAGGAGGGGAAGTGACCAATTAATAACAATCCCTGACAGGACAAATTACCAGTGCCTCAGAGCTGAGTGCTGCTGGGAAGCTGCTGCTGGTGCTGGGGACCTCAGCTCAACACAGCTGGGTCTCTGGCTGGAGAGAGAGGAAATGCTGGGAGAGAGGAAATGCTGGGAGAGAGGAAATGCTGAGAGAGAGGAAATGCTGAGAGAGAGGAAATGCTGAGAGAGAGGAAATGCTGAGAGAGAGAGGAAATGCTGAGAGAGAGAGGAAATGCTGAGAGAGAGGAAATGCTGAGAGAGAGAGGAAATGCTGAGAGAGAGAGGAAATGCTGAGAGAGAGGGGTTCTGATGAGAGAGAGGAAATGCTGAGAGAGAGAGGAAATGCTGAGAGAGAGGGGTTCTGATGAGAGAGAGGAAATGCTGAGAGAGAGAGGAAATGCTGAGAGAGAGGGGTTCTGATGAGGAGAGAGGAAATGCTGAGAGAGAGGAAATGCTGAGAGAGAGGAAATGATGAGAGAGAGGAAATGATGAGAGAGAGGGGTTCTGATGAGAGAGAGGGGTTCTGATGAGAGAGAGGAAATGATGAGAGAGAGGAAATGCTGAGAGAGAGGAAATGCTGAGAGAGAGGAAATGCTGAGAGAGAGGAAATGATGAGAGAGAGGAAATGCTGAGAGAGAGGAAATGCTGAGAGAGAGGAAATGCTGAGAGAGAGGAAATGCTGAGAGAGAGAGGAAATGCTGAGAGAGAGGAAATGCTGAGAGAGAGAGGAAATGCTGAGAGAGAGGAAATGCTGAGAGAGAGGAAATGCTGAGAGAGAGGAAATGCTGAGAGAGAGGAAATGCTGAGAGAGAGGAAATGCTGAGAGAGAGAGGAAATGCTGAGAGAGAGGAAATGCTGAGAGAGAGGGGTTCTGATGAGAGAGAGGGGTTCTGATGAGAGAGAGGGGTTCTGATGAGAGAGAGAGGGGTTCTGAGGAGAGAGAGGGGTTCTGATGAGGAGAGAGGGGTTCTGAGGAGAGAGAGAGAGAGGGGTTCTGATGAGAGAGAGGGGTTCTGATGAGAGAGAGGGGTTCTGATGAGGAGAGAGGGGTTCTGATGTGAGAGAGGGGTTCTGATGAGAGAGAGAGGGGTTCTGATGAGAGAGAGAGGGGTTCTGATGAGAGAGAGGGGTTCTCATGAGAGAGAGGGGTTCTGAGGAGAGAGAGGGGTTCTGAGGAGAGAGAGGGGTTCTGTTGAGGAGAGAGGGGTTCTGCTGAGGAAACAGGAGTTCTGTTGAGGAGAGAAGGGTTCTGTTGAGGAGAGAGGGGTTCTGATGAGGAGAGAGGGGTTCTGATGAGGAAACAGGAGTTCTGTTGAGGAGAGAGGGGTTCTGTTGAGGAGAGAGGGGTTCTGATGAGGAAACAGGGTTTTTATTCTCACTGGACTGAGGAGTGGCTGTGAAAACCCCATTTTGCCACAGGTTCCCCAGCTGAGGACTGGGAAATCCCGTTGCTGCAGTGAGAATCAATTGAAGGAGTTATGTAATGGGTGGGTGATTTTAAAGAAGGAAAACATGATTATTATTTTCAGGATCTGTAATAAATCCAAACACGGAATGCTAATGTTGACAAAAGAGATTTCTGCTGCTATGAACCAAAGGCTGTTTGCACAATAGCTCAGAAGCAGGAAATCTCCCGGAGGTGATGCTGAATAAAGCATGTGCATAAGTAGTGTGTTAGTTTAGCTCCTGGTCTGTGGTGGATCTGAGTGCCCTCATAAATTCACACCAGAAAAAAAAAAGGAAAAAAGAAAATAAAAGAAAACAAGAAATGAGAAGGCTGCTTTGAAACAATTTGTCTAAGGGATGTTATATGATTATGTGGGGGGGAGAAAAGGAAAGCAAAAACCCTGTCAGATTGAAACAGCCCACTCTGCACTCTGCAAAGACCAGGGCAATTCCTGCATTCTGAATTAGTGCCCTGCTACTCGAAGCAGCAAGAGCAGGGTTTGCTGCAAAGGCAGGCAGCACAAAATCAGAGATCTGTGCACTGAAATGTTTCTCCATATTACATGCTGTGTCATTTTGTAGTGTGGCAAAATACTGCCAGGGCTGCACTTGGTAATGAGTGATTATTTTACACACATCTGCATTACAGAGTCTGTCTATCGTTACATGACTGATATTCTGATGGCTTGAGTTTATTTTAGAGCCAGGTTGGTGTTAGGATATTATAGGTTTGAAGATAAAAATCGTTGTTGTGAATGTTTCCCTTAAAATCTCCTAAAGCTAATCAGTTTCTCTTCGATGAGAGATACACCTGGCAGTGACACAAACAAACAAAAAACAAACAAACAAAAAAAACCTAAAAGAGGAAAGCTATTTTCTACAGAAATATATGGATAATGGAGCTATGCCTCACCTGTGATGTGATGTGTTCTCTCCTGGCTGCTGCCTTAGCTCACTTTCAGTTTTCTTCATGAGCCAGTGGGGCTTAGAAGGGACATGGAAGAGTTCCTTCCACTGCTGAGCAGAGAGGAGGCTCTGAGAGCCAGAATCTGCTGCCAAGCCAAAGTCAAACAGTTCTGGGGTGACAAAGTGCCAGCTCCTGCGGGACTGCCTGTGTGGGATGCAGGACTCCATGAAAATGAGCTTACCCATTCTGAAAATGCATTAATGGGTTAGCTCAGCACAGGAAAAGTCAGTTCTCTGTAGTCAAATCTGCAGATTTGTCCTTCTGTGTTCTCCCCTCCAGGAGATGCATCCAAGGATGGGAAGGGCAGGCTGGACCTGGCCTGGAGGAGCTTGTGCCCACTGGGATGGTTTTGCTGAGGAAAACCAGCAAATTTCAGTGGCTGAAAATTGAAAAGCCTGACAAGAAAAGTGAGTACAATAACTGAAGTATTTTTAGACCAAAGTGTCTTGGGAAACCAATTTTGAAAAGTGGAATAATCTGCCGCCTAGAAAGTGCAATTAAAGTAACAACATTTAGCACCATCAGCTACTTATTTCCCTATAGCTCAAATTGCATATATTGCACCAATTTGCAGAGTTGTGTCTCCTATACAGAGGGAAAACAATATGCAAAATATTTTCTGATAGTGAAGGAGGCTTGAGATGATGTTAACATAACATGTAAATGGAGTGAAAGATTTCTGCCAGATGATTTTTTAATCTGGTCACAATTCCCAGTAGAAGAGGCAGAACTGAGTACCAAAATACCATTTAATTTCAGGCAAGCATTTTCTTAAACTTTCCTCAATTTTCTTTTTAGAAGGAATTTCTTAGTGCTGTACCCATTCAGTGATCCCAAAGGAGTGGAGGGTTAGTTTTGTGAATAAATCTGCAAACCCAATTTGAAAAATGAGAAATTGATACTAGTTCTCCTTAAATTTCAGTTTTCTTGCCTGGAACAGAGATGCAGATTTGAGATCTGTCATAGTGTAGCTGGGAAAGAACTTTTGGGAAACCCAGAAAAGCCATGGGCAGGATTCAGCAGAGAGTGGATCTGTGTGTCTGTGCATAATTTGGCTGTGCAGGGTGAAAAGTCACTGTGAATAACTCCAAGTCTGAAGAAAAGTCAGGATGAAGCACAGGAGAGTGGGAAATACTGGGGAAATCTGAGATTCTGAAGAGTAGGTAAGGAATGAAATGAAATGAAATGAAATGAAATAAAGCAGGGAAACTGCTTTGATTTTGCCATTGGTGGAATAAAGCATTTGTAAATCTGGTAAGTGAAAAACATTGCACAGAGCATGGACTGACAAACTCATTGTGCCAAGCAGGAATTGATGGGAAATGACCCCTGGGCTGTGCCCCATTTGATAGAGGAGTCTGAGGAAATCCAGAGAGGGAATTTGGGCACTAAAGAATGGTAAAACTCTGGGACTGCCAGGACAATTTGGAGTCCAGCCTGGCTCTTCTCAAAAACCCTCTGAAGATTGGGGGGCAGATCTTCATCTGCCTGAGAGTGAACCAAGCTGATTATCACAAAGCATCTGCCTCACCTCTGCTGCCTCTCCGAGCTGCAGCCACGGAGGGATTGTACAAACAAACACAGCAAGCAAGAGTCAAATGTGCAAATAACCCCTGGGAGCTCTGAGCCGGTGATCTCAGTGATTTCTTGACTGCTGTTGTAAGGAAAACCAGCCAAGCACCTCACCTCAGCTTTGATATCCTCCTTTCATCTTCAGGCAGAAGAAAGTGTGGTACAGCAAGTGTTTATACTCGGCTGGTGTTTGCCATTAGAAATGATAAAAGGAGGATGGAAAATGCTGTGGTTTCTTGTTGGAGCTGCTGTCAGTGCTCAGCCAGATGAGAAATCAGGCAGGAGCTGTGCATGACAGGGAGAATCAAACCCCTTTGGACTATTGCTGTCAGAGGGTGGCCAGTCCAGGCATTTCCATCCTCATTCCATTTTGCTCTGTGCTGCTTTAGTTGTCAGGTTTGTGCTCTGCCACCCCAGCTCGTGGGTTATTCCTGTTCTCACACTGGGGAGAGTTGTCTCTCTGAGCTCTTGCTCTGCATAAATAGGCTGCTTACCTCAGCCTCCTCCCTGCCAAGCCTGGCAGAAACCTTGTGCGTGTCACTGCCAGCACTTCAGCTTCAGTTTGCACCTGAAATTACAGCAGGACCCCGGAAAATATAAAAGTGCAACTGGCACATGATGCTTTGAGCAATAATCCGAATGATGTATTGATGTACAGGTGCGAGAGAGAACCGGGAGGGAATAGAAATCCACGGCAAAAATTGGTCTTTATCTGCCCTGTGCTGTGCTGTGCAAAATCCAGCCTTGCAGCCAAATTGGATCCAATTCAGGGATTGTTTAAATGAGCCAGCTCTCTGTTGGTGCTGGCTGAGAAAAGTATTGAGGTATTATCTGTGTCGGCTGTACAGCAAGAACAAAGACAAATAAAAATTGCATTTGCAAGCTCTGATAGCCTCAGTGGTGTGGGACAACATTGCCTGACAGCAATAACCCTTAAAAACACCCCAAATGGATCACCTCAGAGTGATTCACTTCCAGAATAAAGCAGGATCCTTGTGGAAGCCAAAGTGCATTTCTCTGAGGGAGCTGAGGGGATCGATAACGCCCCTTTGAAAACCTGTTCATGGCACAGGGAAGGAAAATGAACCCGAGCTGGTCCTGAGCTCCTGATGGGCTGAGTTCACCCTGGCCAGGGTGGGTGAGATCTCACAGCTGCATTCCCAGTTCTGGAAGAGCAAAACTGATTCTGAGCAAGCTCTTGCTGTGCTGGAGGTGCCCAGCTGGGATAAATGGCATTTGGGAGCTGAAAACATCCAGGCTGTGGATACATTCTGTGGTTTCTGCCGATTCCCAGGTTTGCTTGCCATTCCCAAGATACTTCTGCTGAAAGAGAAAAGCCTTCTACACCACCTTGTAAGAACATGATGAGACTTAAATAGCATTCATGGACATGTTGTGAGGATTATCTGTGTTAGAAAATTCCATTAGAAAAAGAAATCTACATGTGAACTGCTAAGTAATATAAATCCGTTTAACTGAATTTTAGACTAAAGGGAGATATTTAATATTTACAATGATTCTCAATAAGAAAATACATAAAATATTTGTAAGAGATACTTACTTTCAGGTTCCACTTGTTTTAGGAAATATTTGGTACACTGAATTTTGATTTCTGATGGAGATGTATGATTTTGAAAGGAATTAAAATTTTCAGGCAAGTGTTCCAGACCTCTGGGAATTCCTAATGTAAATTCATGAATTAAGATGACAAGGAATTAAATAGGTTATCCAGATTAGGTTTGTAATACAAAGCCATTTCATTAATGTAAAAGCTTCTTTCAGCCCTGAAATGATTTCCTGACCTGTTCCAGGGGGAGCTGCTGGTCCTGCAGCAGCGTCATCACAGGTTTAAAGCCTGGAGAGCAGCAGGTCAGTGAGAGACAGGCTGGGAGCATCAATAACGCAGCTCCTGCACTTCCACAGGTGGAACTGGGATGTCTCTTTAGTGGACTTTTAGATTTGGGTTCTTTTTCCCTTTGAACTGAAGATTGATGAGAGGGAGGCAGTTTTTTCTCTTGTTCGGTCTCAGTTGTTTATTTTTTCTTATCAGCATTACAAGGTACAAGGACCTATGTGCACTATGATGGAAAAGGGGTAAAATGGCCAACAAAGATCTTCTTCAAGATCTTTTATATGTCCATTTACCCAATTAACAGATGCCAACTCAATTATTTTTCTTAGTGACCCAATGACCCAACACCTGTGTGCTGCACTCTGACATTTTCTACCCAATCACCTACTACTACCCAAACACCCCTAGGAGAAGAACATGAAGGAGAAAGAAGAAGGACAAGAGACAACACCCTAAATCCTCCATCTTGTCTCTTGTTCTCTAAACTACTTTTTCACCCAGTGATTTAAGAAACTTTTTAATCTACACACTTACACTTTTCTTATCTAACTTTAACATTTGTTTTCATGTATTACCATGAAAACATTCACATGAATTTCATATTATATGAAATTCAGTGTTTCTTTGAATCCTAGAACTAAGTATTAAAAACAAGGGCACGCAGTCTGTATCTCAGACTCCAACACTGGGATGTTCTGTGCTGCTCTCCCTCCCTGCCCACCCAGCTGAGCACTGGGACACCCCCAGGCTCCCTTCCCAGCAGGATGGAGCTCACATCTGGCTGCAGAGGACACAGGCATCCTCCTGCAGCCCGTGTGCTTTGAAGAGTCCAGACACCACCCTGAGCTTGTGATGAGAAAATTCATGTTTCTTGTTAATTTTCTCTTGTTTGTCTGCGAAGTTATTTCATTCTGCAGCAGCGCTGCATGATGCCTCCCCACAAACCAGTGCAAAAGAAACTCACAATCCAAGCACAGGATCAGTTTCCAAAGCAGCTGGAAGCTGGGATGAGCAGTTCTGACCCAGGGACCCTGGAGTTACAGGTGGGTTTGTGAATCCTCCCCACCTCCCACTTCTGTCCCAACAACAACACAGCCTCAGGGCTCAGCCAGGGGCTCTCTCCCATTCTTGTTTTGCTGGAACCTCTCTGGCCTTGCTGGAGGGTTCTTAACCAAACTGCTCCAGACATGGAAGTGCTCTCCAGTGACATTTGTAAAAGCCTTTCAGGAATCACCACGAGCTGCATCTACAGCACACAGCAACTGCAGCAAGTTCTGACAGCCAGTTCTAGCAGGGATTGTACAGAGCCACAGAAATCACTTCCCATCGCCATCCTCTCCCTGCTCACAAGGAACTGAGATCACTGAACTCCACAGGCTGGAACTCAGCACAGTTTATTGGGTTACCTCAGCTGGGATCTGAGAGGTGCCCCAGAGCTGTCAGGAGCTGATTCTGCAGCCAGTGGTAGATGTTGTCCCTTTGGGGCAGATTGGATCCCAGCATTCCTAAAACAAGGTGGCTCAGTGCAAGGATTAATCCAGTGCAGAAGCTGTTTGAAGATGGTAATTAGTCACACTTATCCTCAGCTGAAAAATTCAACTCAGTTTCTTCCTGACAGAGTGCTGCCAGGAGTGCCCAAGCAATAATGGAGGGCATGGTGGGATTATGGCAGTGCTGAACAAGCACAAGCATCACTGTGGGCTTTGTTTTGTTCCCTCTCTGTGGATTTGGTCCTCTGAGATGAAGATGACATCGTGGTTTTGCACAACCAGAGGCAGAATGGCCTGAGCTGCTGCTGCCATCAGGGATGGCTGTTCTCAGATTGCTCAGCCGTGTTTTAATGGGGTTATGAGGATAATTATGCTAAAATTGGAAATGCAACTATGTCTGGGCAGATAACTGTGATTGTCCACTGCAGCTCTGGTGGCTGGAAGGCTTTGGGTCCATCCCCAAAAGAGTTGGTAGGGACAGCATCCCAGCCCCAGCTCTGCAGGGACAGCAAATCCTTGGCAAAGGTGGCAAAAGTCCTGAAATTACATCTATAATTTGGGCAAAATTTGAGATATGAACCCTTTTGGCTTAGCAGCTCTGGATTAAAGTTTTTTTTGCGGTGTCTATTTAAAATCTCTATTTTGCCCCAGCTGTCAGGGCACTGAGAGCACCAACAGAGGTCTCAATGGCCCTGCCCAGCCTCAGCTGGAGTCTTTCCTAGCACGCTGCAATAAACCAGCTGTTTTCTAATGTGACATCAGGGGAGTTCCAAGGTGCTGAGTGATGTCTGTGTATGTGATGTATGTGCAGAACTCCATTAGCACTAATGGCAGCTAATGGGCACAGCCTCCTAGAACAGAAGAGGCTATTTCTCTAAGTGTCAGACACTAATAAAAATGACATTTCAATTTGGATGTCCAACCTTCAATTTAGGCAGCAAGTGCTTCAGATGAATTTTTGACAGCTACAGTGTCATAATTAACTTGAGGCTCAAATGGAATTGTTTATGCTGTTTCAGCTGCTTATTCACATGATCGAGGGCCTCCCTTCCCTTCTGTGACTTTAGTGGGAGCATGCACACTTGCACTTAGAAGTTTTGTTTTGTTGGTCTGCAGAGTATTACAGAGGCATTTATATCAACTCAAAGGCCTGACTCCCTTAAAGTGCATAAATACAAACAGATCCCCAACACAGAATGGGCTGGAAGGGACATTAAAGCTCATCTTGGTCCTTCCCCAGGCTGCTCCAAACCCTGTCCAGCCCATCCTCAGGCTTGGGCACTTCCAGGGATCCAGGGGCAGCCACAGCTTCTCTGGGCAGCTGTGCCCACCCTGAGTAAAGTATTTCTCCCTAATATCTCATCTAACTCTGCCTCCTGTAGCTTAGAAGTTCCTGTGACTGAAAGCTGGAATCAGCCTGCTCCTGATGTTCCTGGCACATTTTCCTTGGGAGCTCTGTCTCTCCTCTGCAATGCCTGGGGACAAATGAACGCCTCTGATGGGTTTTACTGAGCTGAGAGGAACATTTAGGAGATTTCACATTCCTAACAAATGTTACCTGGGCCTCCTGCTTCCCATCACTGGCTTGAGAGAAGCGTTGGCTGTGTGTGGATCCTGTGCCTGGACTGGCTGTGTCCCATTCCAGCTCTGGATGGATTCAGGAGAGATCAGCAACCTGCTGATTACAGCCAGGAGAGCATCACATTGTCACCCTGAAAACTCAGCTTCTGAGCTTGCTGACATGGTTTTCTAAGGACTTTCCCAGGACAGGAACTGTAAACATAGATATGTGTACATTCTTTCTGTTCCACGTCTTGTGATGTGATCTCTCATGGCCAGTGCAGTGGGAAAGTGTTATCCTGATCATCCAATCCCTGGCTGTGGTCAGGAGCCTATAAATCCTGGGAGGAAAAATAAACTCTCTCTTCTCTTTACCACACCTCGACCTGTGTCTGTGTGATCTGTTCATCTTCAGCAGTAACATCACATCACAGAGGCACAGCAACCTCCTTTAAAAACATTTCTCTTTTTAGTGTCCCTCCTCACAGATTAGCAGCCACTGCTAAGCAGCCACTTTTTTGTGCTCTGCCTCCCGTAGATGAAAGCCTTTGTGCACCCTGGCATGCTGCAGCCCCATGAAGGCAGGGTGCTCGTGTCCCCAGTGCAAGGCAGGGTGTCCTGGATGTGTCCTGCATCCCAGAGCCACAGGAACCTGCATGGAATCCAGCCCAGCCTCATCCCTCTGCATTCCTGCCTCACATCTGCAGCTCAGGGGGATGTGGGATCCAGCTGAGTAACTGATTCAGGGCTTGAGATCTTTACACTGAAATATTTGTCTGCTAATTTATCTTTCTTTTTAATTTCCTGAGAAGTTCTCTTAAATTTTATTGCCTTGTAAAAAAAAAATATAAAAAAAATTATGAAGAACCAAAGAGGATTGTACATATCCTGTTTAATTTGCCTGGATGTTTCTCTGACCTTTGCTGATTTTGTTTGCCTACGAGAGTTTTGTGGGATGGCAGCTCTTCCAGGTCACAATATTTGTATCAGCCTTTCAGCTTATGGGGGTGTTTGGGGTGTGATTGTATGGAAGCACAGCTGCCACTCAGACAGCAGAAATATCATCTGACAAACCTGACATGTGGCCTGGAGCAGCTCCTCAATTCTGTGGAGCTCTTTATGGATCTGATTGTTTCAGCATTCATGGCAGCAATTTTCAGTCATGTTGATTATGATTATTTGAGCACTCAGGACACTAATCTTTCACAGCATCCTCAGTAAATCATCTCAGGGTTCCTAAAGTTCTAAATGTGGCTGTTTCCATTCGAAAGCCCAGCTCCTGAGATATCAGTTCTGCCATTGCCCTCAGGGCTGGGCTGTTTTAGGGTTCTTTTAGGGTTCTTTTAGGGTTATCTCAGGAGGGCTTTGTTGCTGCTGAAGATGAACAGATCACACGGACACAGGTCGAGGTGTGGTGAAGAGAAGAGAAAGTTTATTTTTCCCCCCAGGATTTATAGGCTCCTGACCACAGCCAGGGATTGGATGGTCAGGATAACACTTTCCCACTGCACTGGCCATGAGAGATCACATCACAAGACGTGGAACAGAAAGAATGTACACATATCTATGTTTACAGTTCCTGTCCTGGGAAAGTCTTTAGAAAACCATGTCAGCAAGCTCAGAAGCTGAGTTTTCAGGGCGACAGGCTTGGTGACAAGTTTGTTCTCTGTGTCCAGCCCTGAGTGTGTCCCTGCTCCTCGTGTCCTGCTGATGCTGGGACAGCTCCAAGGAGGAGGATGAAGCTCTGCAGTGGAGCAATCAGAGGTGCAGGGAGTTACCCCAGCAGCATCACCCTGTACCTGGGAGCCCTGACTGCACCCCCAGACCCTCTGTGTTTAACTTTTCCTTTTAAACACAGGATGCTCTTGCTTGAGAGGGCAGTGCTGGGCAGGCAGGAGCCTTGGGCTGCTCCTCTGCTGCGGGTGAATGTTCAGCTCTGAGGTGCTGCTCGTCAGTTTGAGAGTTAAACGTGGAGATTTGTGCTCAGTTAGCTTTTACACCCTCTCTGGGATTGACTGGGGATGTTTCAGGCTGGGGTTATAGATGAAGATTTTAATCTGCGCCATAAATTCACCATCAGGATGCAGCTGCTGGAATAACAGGGCTGAAATGGGAGAGTTCCCTGTGTGCTGCTTCAGTTCCTGCTCTTGTTCCATCCAATGTCCATCTCAATGACTGTTAGGGGAGAAAGTATTCCTCTGAGTCAATTAAGTGGATATAATCTAATCCTTAATTTATTTTTTTTTTTTGTTTAATGTCTGATGTATTTGAAGAAAGATTTTCAATTATGATACCAGATGTCTAGGGCTAGAGCAGTGGTTGATGTAAATCAGTGCAGCTCTGTTAATTATGGACTAAATGGAATTTCATTTCAAGTTAGCACCACCCTTTGTACAAGGGAGTGAATCCAGCTGTGAGATAAGTCACATTCAGGCAGCAGGGATGCTGTTTCTCCAGCCTAAGTAAAAAATAAAAATTAAAAAAAATAAATAAATCTAACTGTTCAGCTGTAGTTGAACACAATGGATGGATTATGAAGACATTGTGCCTTTCATTATTGTGTTAATATGCATGCAGAAATCAATCAACTTAAACATGATTTACTGTTGTTTTTAGAAAAGGCAGTTAAAGGTCTCCTTTCTTCTGGTAAGTAATGTAAATGAGCAGAATATTAAATCCTGCACTATATCCATTAGGAAATCAAGCAGTTAAACAAGTATGAGTGGATTAATTCTCAGAGCAGTTTAAAAGCTTTTCCATTAAGTTATTAACTACACATTAGCAAAGAATAATGCTTAATGAAAAACGCCTTCAATATCCCAAAATACACAAATCAGTGGAACATAGAAACGTTGGCATGGCTTCCAAATATTACTGAGCAATAGCTGCACTGCACAATTTATACAGGACCTCATTAATGAAACAGTCAAAAGCTATGAGATCTTTTATGTGTGACATGAGCTCAGCGAGGTAGAAGGAAAAGCTAATTATGGTCTGTTAGTGCCAGGGAGTTTCAGGAATGCTGGGGGGTGAGGTGTGGTTTTATTTGCTGCTTTGGGGGTTTTTGTTTGTGGTTTTCAGGTGGTTTGGGTTTGTTTTGGTTTGTTTTATTTTTCTGACTCGTTTTGAAATGTAATTGTGGTTTTATTTGCTGCTTTGGGGGGTTTTGTTTGTGGTTTTGAGGTGGTTTGGGTTTGTTTTGGTTTGTTTTATTTTTCTGACTCGTTTTGAAATGTAATTGTTTAGATTTTGTGCTCGTGCAGGTGACAGAGCTGTCACCAAGGAGCTGATTTGTGCCTCATTCATCAATCTTCATTTTCCACTGCACATCCTCCATCCACTCCTCCCCTCCAGCCACGTCCCACTCCAGCAGCTGACAAGAGAAACCGGTGTCATGTTCAAAATGCAATCCCTGTGTGGAAATGTTGAATGTACTGCTGGACATGGGCTTTTCTCCCCCTCTTTCTCAGAATCAGGGCATGGAAAAGGATAATGAATGTTAAACAAAGCTAAAAACAGATTTAGAGAGAATTAAAAGACAGAAATGCAAGATTAGGTTGAACTCACACTTAGAGGGATTAAGAGACTTTTATTTGTCCTTTGATCTCATTTGTGTTGCTGTAAAGATCTTTAGGGTCAATGCAGTGGAGGATTATCACTGCTCTAAATTATTGTTGGGATTTGCAGTCATGGATTACATGCAGGAAAAAGGGTCTCCCATGGAAATTGCACAGTCAATGTTCTGTCCTGAGGACACAGAAATTCAGTGTATTTCTCATCCATTCCCTGAGGAAGGATGCAGGGAGAGTGAGGCTCTGCCTTTCCTTGCCCCGTGTTTTGATGGGTTCTGTTTGCTCTCAGTGCCAGCCCTGAGGCTGACTCAGGTGAGTTCATGTCCTGAGTATCCAAATTCCTGCCCTTTACACCCTGGAATGTTTAAAATGCTTTTCTCTCCTCTTGCCTGGTGCTGGGGGAGTGCTGAGCCCAGGGAATCCTCTGAGGCTTCTCAGGTTGTCCCCTCCAGGCTCCTGTGAAATCACCTGCTCCACCTGCAGCAGGGAGGAGGCTGCAAAAACACAAACAAAAACACAAATTGCATTTATAACAACAAACATGCTAAAGGAGCTTTGCAGAACTGCAAGAAAGTGGTGAAGATCTTATTAATCCTGATAGCTTTATCTGACAGGCTGAGATCAGGGCAGTGTCCTGCCAAACACCTTTTTGGTTTTCTCCTCCCATGGTCCTATGATAAAGTGGCTGCTTATGAGTTATTTCTTTCCCAATTAAAACCACTGAATCCACTGGAGATCTGGTACTTAATGCCTCAAGTATGATGGATCTCCAGCTGAGAGCCTCTTAATTCCACCATAATATTGTTCAGGATCTATCCAAGAAAACATTACCAGGAAATTCACCCAGATGGGTTTATAGAGCAGCCTTCCAGGAACCTGATCTTTACTCACATCTCGTGCTTGCAGCATGGATATAACTGCAATGAAATGCATTTTCTCAGAAGACAGGGGAAAAGAAATATTTTCCTAATGAGGATCTTGTATTTGAGAAACTCCTTCTACTCAGGAATGATCAGGCTGAGCAGTTTCCTGAACACAGGGAGACAGAGATGTCTTTAAAAAATGAGGGTTTGCTGACTCCAAGGTACTGAACATAAAGTGAAGATGAAAAGACCCCCACACTTGTTTCTTCCAGTTGAAATGTTATATACTGAGCTCAAGGAGTCACTGTGTAGGAACAGAGAATCAGAGGTCACTCAAATCCATTCTCCATGGTCCATCTGCCCTTTATTCTAGAAACAAAAACTATTTCCCACATAATCTGTTGCTTGCAGTGATGGGCTCTCATGTCCTCCCTCTGTTCATGTCCAGAAATGTGGATTTGCTCCTTCTTACCACTGTTTGCTATAAAAAACTGAATTATAAAAGAACAATTCCACTCACAAGACCTTTAAGCTGCAGTCATAACTCAAACTCTCCCTGCTAGTGA